>NC_060144.1:50392033-50692033 GCF_021461385.2 Schistocerca piceifrons
CTACAAACAGCATAGTGAACGCATTATTGTGGCCAAGATAGACACAAAGCCCATGCCTACTACAGTAGTACAAGTTTATATGCCAACTAGCTCTGCAGATGATGAAGAAATAGATGAAATGTATGACGAGATAAAAGAAATTATTCAGGTAGTGAAGGGAGACGAAAATTTAATAGTCATGGGTGACTGTAATTCGTCAGTAGGAAAAGGGAGAGAAGGAAACAAAGTAGGTGAATATGGATTGGGGGGAAGAAATGAAAGAGGAAGCCACCTTGTAGAATTTTGCACAGAGCGCAACTTAATCATAGCTAACACTTGGTTCAAGAATCATAAAAGAAGGTTGTATACCCGGAAGAATCCTGGCGATACTAAAAGGTATCAGATAGATTATGTAATGGTAAGACAGAGATTTAGGAACCAGGTTTTAAACTGCAAGACATTTCCAGGGGCAGATGTGGATTCTGAGAACAATCTATTGGTTATGAACTGCAGATTGAAACTGAAGAAACTGCAAGAAGGTGGGAATCTAAGGAGATGGGACCTGGATAAACTGAAAGAACCAGAGGTTGTAGAGAGTTTCAGGGAGAGCATAAGGGAACAATTGACAGGAATGGGGGAAAGAAATACAGTAAAAGAAGAATGGGTAGCTTTGAGGGATGAAGTAGTAAAGCCAGCAGAGGATCAAATAGGTAAAAAGACGAGGACTAGTAGAAATCCTTGGGTAACAGAAGAAATATTGAATTTAATTGATGAAAGGAGAAAATATAAAAATGCAGTAAATGAAGCAGGCAAAAAGGAATACAAACGCCTCAAAAATGAGATCGACAGGAAGTGCAAAATGGCTAAGCAGGGATGGCTGGAGGACAAATGAAAGGATGTAGAGGCTTGTCTCACTAGGGGTAAGATAGATACTGCCTACAGGAAAATTAAAAGAGACCTTTGGAGAGAAGAGAACCACTTGTATGAATATCAAGAGCTCAGATGGCAACCCAGTTCTAAGCAAAGAAGGGAAGGCAGAAAGGTGGAAGGAGTATGTAGAGGGTTTATACAAGGGTGATGTACTTGAGGACAATATTATGGAAATAGAAGAGGATGTAGATGAAGACGAAATGGGAGATAAGATACTGCGTGAAGAGTTTGACAGAGCACTGAAAGACCTGAGTCGAAACAAGGCCCCGGGAGTAGACAACATTCCATTAGAACTACTGATGGCCTTGGGAGAGCCAGTCCTGACAAAACTCTACCATCTGGTGAGCAAGATGTATGAGACAGGCGAAATACCCTCAGACTTCAAGAAGAATATAATAATTCCAATCCCAAAGAAAGCAGGTGTTGACAGATGTGAAAATTACCGAACTATCAGTTTAATAAGTCACAGCTGCAAAATACTAACACGAATTCTTTACAGACGAATGGAAAAACTGGTAGAAGCGGACCTCGGGAAAGATCAGTTTGGATTCCGTAGAAATGTTGGAACACGTGAGGCAATACTAACCTTACGACTTATCTTAGAAGAAAGATTAAGAAAAGGCAAACCTACGTTTCTAGCATTTGTAGACTTAGAGAAAGCTTTTGACAACGTTAACTGGAATACTCTCTTTCAAATTCTGAAGGTGGCAGGTATAAAATACAGGGAGCGAAAGGCTATTTACAATTTGTACAGAAATCAGATGGCAGTTATAAGAGTCGAGGGGCATGAAAGGGAAGCAGTGGTTGGGAAAGGAGTGAGACAGGGTTGTAGCCTCTCCCTGATGTTATTCAATCTGTATATTGAGCAAGCAGTAAAGGAAACAAAAGAAAACTTCAGAGTAGGTATTAAAATTCATGGAGAAGAAGTAAAAACTTTGAGGTTCGCCGATGACATTGTAATTCTGTCAGAGACAGCAAAGGACTTGGAAGAGCAGTTGAACGGAATGGACAGTGTCTTGAAAGGAGGATATAAGATGAATATCAACAAAAGCAAAACGAGGATAATGGAATGTAGTCAAATTAAATCGGGTGATGCTGAGGGAATTAGATTACGAAATGAGACACTGAAAGTAGTAAAGGAGTTTTGCTATTTAGGGAGTAAAATAACTGATGATGGTCGAAGTAGAGAGGATATAAAATGTAGACTGGCAATGGCAAGGAAATCGTTTCTAAAGAAGAGAAATTTGTTAACATCGAGTATAGATTTAAGTGTCAGGAAGTCGTTTCTGAAAGTATTTGTATGGAGTGTAGCCATGTATGGAAGTGAAACATGGACGATAACTAGTTTGGACAAGAAGAGAATAGAAGCTTTCGAAATGTGGTGCTACAGAAGAATGCTGAAGATAAGGTGGGTAGATCACGTAACTAATGAGGAGGTATTGAATAGGATTGGGGAAAAGGGAAGTTTGTGGCACAACTTGACTAGAAGAAGGGATCGGCTGGTAGGGCATGTTTTGAGGCATCAAGGGATCACAAATTTAGCATTGGAGGGCAGCATGGAGGGTAAAAATCATAGAGGGAGACCAAGAAATGAATACACTAAGCAGATTCAGAAGGATGTAGGTTGCAGTAGGTACTGGGAGATGAATAAGCTTGCACAGGATAGAGTAGCATGGAGAGCTGCATCAAACCAGTCTCAGGACTGAAGACCACAACAACAACAACATTTATTTACATGCAGGGTCAACTGCCAGTGCACCCTTCATAACTTCTCTGCGGGTCCTTTTGCAAATCGGTACAGTCTTCTGGCATTGCTACATTCTTAGGGCCGATCTCATCATCTGTGAAGAACCTTAAGCAGTCATAAATGGTAAGGGACCTGTCATATGTCCTTGGGATACTCCCAAAATTACCTTTGCGTCTGCCAATTTCGTTCTGTTAAGAGCCAAATGTTGAGTTCTATCTATAAGGAAGTCCTAAATCCAGTTGAAAATCTGGTCCAATACTCCGTAATTTCATATTTTCATCACAAAATGGTAATGCAGGACAGTGTCAAATGCCTTCCTGAAGTCAAGGAACACAGCATCAACCTGAGCACTGTGGAACTCATAGAGGAACAAAGCGAGCTGAGTTTCACCAGATTTCGGTTTCCAGACTCTATGTTGGTTTTTACAGACGAGATTTTCATTTTCCCAAAATGACATAGTACATTAGCATTAAACATGCTCCGTAATTTTACAAAAGACTGATGTCAGCGATATATGTCTATAATTGTGTGCATCTGTCCTGTGACCCTTCTTAAAAATGGGGATGACCAGTGCATCTCTGTAGAATCTATAGGTATCTTATCTGATTCTGATGCCTTTTCACTACTAAGTGACTGTAGCTGCATTTCTATTCCACAATCAGTTACCTCAACGCCTACCACTTTGATGTTCATACGATGATTGAAAGGAGGGATCTTGATACGCTCTTCTGTGGTGAAACAATTTCGAAAGATCAAATTCAGTATTTTGGCTTTCTCTCCCTCATCTTTTGTTCAGTGCCAATCTGGTCACAGAATGACTGAATAGATGATGGCCATCCATTAACTGATTTTTAACAAATGCCAAAACCTCTTACCATTTTTGTCCAGCTCTGCAGGCAAACTTTACTTTTAAAGTCACTGAAGGTTTCTCTCGTTGCTCTCCTTATGCTTATTTTGTCTTCGTTCAGCTTTTGTTTGTTAGCTAGGCTTTAACTTCTTTTGAATCTGTGGTGAAGCTCTCTTTCTTTACTTAGTCGTTTTCTAACATGGCTACTAAACCATGCTGATTCTTTCCCACCCCTTACAACCTTGCTCAGAAGATACTTTTCTAATGCATACTGAGTGATGCTTCTGAATGTTTTCCACTTGAGTTTAGCATCTTCATCCACAGTAATAAATATTTTTGCTGACAAATCAAGTACTCAGTAATTTGTATCTTGTCACTCTTGCTAAGCAAAAATATTTTCCTATCTTTCTTAACAATACTTGTAGTTATAGACATTATCACTGCCTTATGATCATCGATACCCTCCTCAATGTTAATTGATTCGAAACGTTGGATCTGTTCATTCCTAAGAGGTCTAAGAAATTACCTTTACAAGTTGGTTCTCAAACTATCTGCTCAAAGTAATTTTTGGACAAGATATTCAGACTAATATGACATGAATTCCAGTCTCTGACTCCAGTTTCGATCACATGACTCTTCCATGCTATATCTCGCAAGTTAAAGTCACCCACTACTACAATAGCATGATTACTCATTCACAAAATTCTCCAAGTTCTATTTGCAGCTTGTAGTGCCTCGAGAATTTCAACGCAAATTCTAGAGACCATCGGCTTTCCACCCTCTCGAACAGAGACGGGAGAGTGTCTACCTCGCACCGGTTTTCTGTGTGCGCAGAGTGGACGTGTATTTACAGAATGCTGCAATGTGGACGGTTGATCGACACAGGCAAGTGGTTGTCGCACTCGCCACAGAAGCTGCACACCCAACACAAGGAGCAAGCGCACCTTACTCCGTGATGGTGCTATGTCAGTCATTATTGTGAACAGTTGAATCATGTTAAGAAAAGAAAAAGACACTGACTTACTTACTGACTCTCTAGAGATGCTGATGGTGGACTTGAGAGAACTTTGAGAGATTTCAGGAACTGTATTTATTGTAAAAGTACTTAATAATTTCTGACAGACTGCCAGTCATTGGACTTACAAAATATGATTCATTTATGTGAAAATTGTTATGTGGTGTTCTGTTTGTGGAAGTGAAAATATAGTGGGATTGATTTAAAAGTGTCTTGAGTGTACAGAATCATTTTAAGATTAGAGAAAATTCCTCCGAACAGCATCATATCTTCGGAGAAGTTGGGGAGATCGACCCAGCCGGCTATCCCGAAAATAAGATCGGCAAAGCACCTCCAAATAAGTCCAACGATGAAGGAGACGTGTAAGTCTTGCACACCAGCACCACACAGCTTCCTCTAGTCGCCGGAAACTGCCAGAACGTGACGACCAATGTGATCAGGACTCGGGAAAGGAGGAATTTTTGAAGTGAATTGAGACAAGAAGTATTGAGAGTTGCCATAGCAACCAGCAGTAACAAGACTGAGAAACTGTTCTGCAGAATTGGGTGCACCCCAAACAGAAAAAGGGATGAATGATTTAATGAATACTACACAAAAGAAGATTAAGAAAATATTTCGATTAAGATGATTTGGGTGTGGGAAGGTAGCAATTCTCACACATGCAGTAACCAGCCACTGACGGTGACGCAGTAACCTGCCGATGCTGACGAACTAACCAGCCATCGCCATCGGCGCAGTAACGAGCCGCCGACACTGACGCAGTAACCCGCCACTGTTGCTGACTGCAACGGCTGCCGTTCACCGTTGCCAACTTCGCGTCCGCTCGCCGACGCCAAAGCCGCAACCAACGTTTGACACTGCCAGTGCCTGTGCTATTCCCGGTGCCAATTCTACACCTGATCACCGACACAGCCTTAAACTCTACGCCGAGTGAGCGAAAGACAATAATTGTTCAAGTAGAAAATAAAAATCAAGAAACTGTTCAAAGACTATAGCACCGTAACTAGTACAGTTAGAGGTGATATTATTTTAGATGGTTCATCACCCCATATACTATCACTAAATATTATCCAGTAAAATTAAAAAATCTACTTTAATCTCCAATATTGCTCATTAATACTTAATTTCATAGCCTAGATTGGTCCTTCACTTTTAAACCTCTCTACCATACCTCTATATACAATTCGTTACTTATTATATACACTTACGCTATCAAAGGGTATAACATCTTTACTTAGGTTATCAGAATGTCCCACTATTCAACAAGTTGTCAAGTCATTCTTATTTCCCGTCTTTGATTAGGTGTACGTGGGAGTGTATTTGTGTAGCGTGATTCTTCGACCTACTTATGTAAAATAAGTTGAAGGTTATAGGAAACCATGGAAAGTAAGAAGGACTTCAGCGATAGAAGTATATGCATACGGAAAGAGGGAAAGATAGACCGGTACTCAGATGAGAAGTAAGAAAGGAAAAAAATAGCAACGATTGCTAAGATTGAAGAAGTAAAAGAAGATAGCCACAAAGACAGGAAACCCTTCCCACCCCCCTACCCCAGGATCCCTACTTCGCCGGTACTTGAGTGAGAAGCCAGAGGAGGTATGATGCTAAACGTCTCCTGCAGAACGGACATTCTCACCTTCACGTTTGAAGTACCCGAAGAAACATTTTAGCAACTCCTATGGAACAGCAAATGGTGAAGAATCAGTTACACTTGTCTGCGAGGGTTGTTTGAAAGGTGCGGTGTGTGTGTGTGTGTGTGTGTGTGTGTGTGTGTGTGTGTGTGTGTGTGTGTGTGTGTGTGTAGTATTAGTCATGTTTGTATCTACACTACCCACCCCTTTCAAAATCGATCTAAACCCTCCCTGTCTACATGACCTCTCATAAAAGTTATAAAATATTCTATACTAAATAGACAATTACACGTTATAATCAAATAGTTATTCCCTCAGTCACTTCATAATATATAATTCCTCAATATAATACTCTATTCTGTTCATTCCATTTTATGTTTAGAGATCACTGTTTTTTCGTGATTCTCTTAAATTAGTCACAATCTTTTAGTCATATTCGGTCACTTAAATACTAACATGATAAGCTAGTTTAAGAGGTTATGAATAGCTTACAAAATAGTTGGAGATTTGAAAGGAATTCGGTGTAGGAAAACTAATGTGGAAGTAACACCGAAAACAACTCAGGAACCGACGGTCATCACTCCGCCCATTAACATAGAATGTTAAAATCCCTGGGGAACAGATAGGACTCCACCCAGATCCCATGGATCTGACATTAACCTCACTTAAGCAAGTGCACACCAGTACCTCTTGTTAAATTTTGTGTGAAAGTCTCCCCACAACAAAACAATCTCCCAACAGCAGGTAAAGTTATCTTATGTTCTACTTTGTCATGGACAAGTTTGAATTCTTTCCATGAGTCATCAGTAAGATTGTTATTATCATTACATTTGGGAAAAGCAACAGTCGCAACGTTTCCGGAGATTATACTATCGGTAATTTCTAGATTGATTATTTCTTGTTCCTCCAGACTGCTTATATTTATGGTGTCCGTGGTTGCTAGCTTTTCCTTAAAATTTCTCTCCACGTCATCGACTCCCAACTAACAAAGGATTGGGGGGGGGGGGGGGGGCACCCAGCTTTTAATGAATGGAAAAAAGGTCAGATAGGCAGACCAAAGGGAGGCTGACATATACTGTGCGGGCAGGGGCACCAAGAAGGGGATTGACATGTGCCATAGAATATAGGCAGAAGAAAAGGGCGTACCTAACAGAACGACAGGAGAAAGGTTACCCATAGGATCAATGGATAGTTAAGAGATAAGTACTGTTCCTAAGGGAAAAAGGGCAGTATAGTGATAGAAATCACATATTTGGTAGGAATTATTCTGGTAAGTTTGAATTCTTAATACCTCTGGTGTTAATGAGATTTATGTTTGTTAGAAAGAACAGGTTCATAAATTTTCTCCAGAGTTTCTACAGACTACAGAAAGCTGTATAGAACAGTACTAGTCCGTACCAACGAAGGAAGGAGCAGCATAAAGGATTAAGGGTAAAGGGTAAAGGATAAAGGATAAAATGTTTAAGGGTCCATGACACCTGGAATTTATGAGGGGAACTGAAAGGAGAGTCCTCAAAATACAGAAGTAAGAATAAAGCAGATTGAAGTAGTAAATAAAGGTTTATATTCTTCAAAGGTATCAAAATGGAGTAAAGAGTCAGCTTACCCAGTGAAGTTCAAGAATTTATGAAAAATACATATATATCTAGAATTATGGAGTAAATGAATATCTTAAGAGAGGTGGGTTGTCATTAAGTATGATGTCAATGTACATGTTGAATATGTATAAAATATCGAGTGTTCGAGCTAAGGGGAGGTATATGTAGGTCCTCGAGAATTTTCACATAAATTCTAGAGACCCTCAGCTTTCCATCGTCTCAAACACCCGAACACAATGTACGAAAGTGAGTACGGGAGGGTGTCTACCTCGTGCTGGTTTTTTGTGTGCACAGGGTGGACATGTATCTAGAGAATGCCACAATGTGGATGGTTGATCAATGCGGGCATGTGGTTGCCACACTCACCACAGAAGCTACATGCCCCGCACAAGGAGCAAGTGCGCTTTACTTCGTGACGTTGCTACGTCAGTCATTATTGTGAACAGTTGAATTATGTTAAGAAAAGAAAAAGACACTGACTTACTTACTGACTCTCTAGAGATGCTGATGGTGGACTTGCGAGAACTCTGAGAGATTTCTGGAACTGTATTTATTGTTAAAGTACTTAATAGTTTCTGATAGACCGCAAGTCATTGGGGTTACGAAATATGATTCATTTATATGAAAACTGTTATGTGGTGTTCTGTTTGTGGAAATGAAAATATAGTGGGATTGATTTAAAGGTATCTCGAGTGTACGAAATCATTTTAAGAGTAGAGAAAATTCCTCCAAACAGCATTATATCTTCGGAGAAGAAGTTGGGGAGATTGATGCAGCTGGCTATCCTGAAAAGAAGATCGGCAAAGCACCTCCAAGTAAGTCCAATGATGAAGGGGACATGTGAGTCTTGCACACCAGCACCACACGGCTTCCTCTAGTCGCCGGAAACTGCCAGAAGCTCCCAACACAGGTAGTATAAAAGCAACGAATTACCATTTTGTGACTCGCGTTCAAATTTGAAATCTGTGATAATTTCACCAATTATTATTTAGTTGTTTGCTGCAATGCATACACTACCACTTTTGGCATCTAATCTATATTTACAACAAATTTTCCAATCTGAACTTGCTATTTACTTCAGGTTTTAACAAACTTCCTGTTCCTGAAACTATCTGGCCACAACCACCATTAATAAGTGGTACCAATTCTGGGACCCTAACATGGGTGCTTCTGCAGTTTATTAATATCATATTAACGTTTCCAATTTCCGATCTGCAAGAACAAACATTTTCTGAAAATAATGTCACTGATGTATCTTCGATTTTGGCAGACTGGAAAAAATGACATGGCATTCAGCAGCTGACAGTCACTGGGAAAAGTCGTTCAGCCAATGATAAGGATGCTGATGAGTTTGTAAGCAAGATACAGAAAATAACAGAGGAAGAAGATTTAATTGCTGACGCCTTGTATAATGCTAATGAAACAGGACTCTTTTACAAGATGCTTCCTTCAAAAAGATTATCTACCAAGAACGAGAAGGAAGGTCGTGGTTATAAGCAACAGAAGCAGCACAAAACATTAATGGCATGTTGTAATGCAAATTGGAGTCATAAACTACTGCTTATGGTGATTGGAAAATCCCAACATCCACATGGTTTTCAACACAGTGACATAAATACTCTACCAGTGCAGTATTGCGCTCAGAAGAAAGTGTAGATGGACACACAAATATTCTCTCGGTGGTTCTATGAAACATTTGTACCAGCAGTGAGAAAAGAGCTAAAGAAGAAAAATCTTCCCCTGAAAGCTATCCTTATAACTGACAATGCTCCCAGTCATCCTTCAGATGTTTCTCTAAAGTCTGATGGTATACAAGAACTCTTTCTCCCACCCAATGTGACAGCCCTAATTCAGCCCATGGGTCAGGGAATTTTGGAATGTCATTATCGACATTCACTTCTCGTCTCCTTGCTCAATGAAAGAGAAAACGACTATCGAGACTATGCTGAAGGCGAGGAAAGCAATTAACACATGTTATGTTATGTTTTCAAAACAGCCGAAGCGTGGTTGGTTGGTTGGTTTTGGGGTTTGATGGGGGCTAAACATCGAGGACATCAGTCCCCAGTTCCAAACAGACATACTTGTAAAAGGCCTATACAGTAAAAGCATAGCCTCTGCACCTAGAGGGAGGGAACACCAAGGGGTACAGAGCTAAAATGAACACCGCAGTAACACAAAATAGAGGACACTTAAAAGAAGCAGAGCTAATAGTTGACTAGAGTAAAACGGACTACAGTGATTGATGGATCAGGTAAAAGGTCAACCTCGTAACTACAAATGAAGAACTTCCAGCTGAAAAGCGTTGATAGAGGTACCAACACAACTTGTTACCATAAAAGACACTATTTTGGTATCCACGTCACAATTAAAAGTTGCTGGAGTGGGTGTAGCCTGAGGAATCATGCGAGAGCACCCACACTAGAGCAAGTGATAAAACCCAGTTGCACGGATAAAATGTAAAACTGAGTCAGCATAGAGGCATCATCACCTAGAATTGAAGGAAGTGCAGCTGGTAAATTAAAGGACTGCCACAAGGGGGCTAAAAGGGGACAGTCCATCAGAAGATGGACCACTGTCAGCCCTGCATCACAGCGACACTTGGGCGGGTTCTCACGATGAAGGAGATAACTGTGAGTCAACCACATATGTCCAATTCGGAGACGGCAGAGAACAACTGAGTCCCTACGCATGCCCCTCAAGGATGAGTTCCATACGGCCGTGGACGACTTGACCATACGGAGCTTATTTGGCGTGTTCAAGACAGATCATTCAGAGCTCCGAAGCATGGGATAAAGTGGAGAGCACTACCATAATGAAAAGCTGGACTAAATTGTGGCCATCCATCGATGCTGAGTTGGATCCAGTAGGGAGCAACAGCAATGAGCCAGTAAATTCAGAATTATCAATTACTTTGTGTGGTGTCACCGCCAGACACCACACTTGCTAGGTGGTAGCCTTTAAATCGGCCGCGGTCCGTTAGTATACGTTGGACCCGCGTGTCGCCACTATTAGTGATTGCAGACCGAGCACCGCCACACGGCAGGTCTAGAGAGACTTCCTAGCACTCGCCCCAGTTGTACAGCCGACTTTGCTAGCGATGGTTCACTGACAAAATATGCTCTCATTTGCTGAGACGATAGTTAGCATAGCCTTGAGCTACGTCATTTGCTACGACCTAACAAGGCACCATTACCAGTTACTATTGATGCTGTAAAACATGTACCATCAAGAGCGATGTTCACCAATTATGGATTAAAGTTAAGTATTCCAGCAGCTACGTACGTTTTTTGTTAGTCTCATTTCTTTGACCTGTTCCAGACCTCACGCCAGCCTGCGTGAGCTAACACGCGTGCCTTTCGGCTTCCTCTCATAGTGGGCTGGCTGTCTTGCCAATCCACAACATTTTGGCGACGAGGCCAATTCGCGTTCGTAACCATAATGCCCTGATTTACTTGTGTAATGGCTTCGTCACAATCTCCAGATGTACTGTCCGAATTTTATCGCTTACAGAATCAGCAGACGAAGGCCTTACTGGATGCCCTTAGACAGCTCGTCCAGGGTCAACGTGCAATGCAAAACGATGCGGCAGCCGCCGCTCCACCGGCCACGCAGCCACCTCACGCAGTTGCACCAACTTTTCATCCTTTTGATGCTGCACTGAAAAGCTGGACGGAGTGGTCACGCCAATTTGGATTCCATCTCGCCACCTACAGAATTCAAGGTAACGAGCGGCAGCCTTTCTTATTATCTTCCGTCGGAGTGACCACGTACCGTGTGATAGTCAAATTATTTCCCCGACGCGACGTAGCAACTCTGTCCTACGAAGAAATTTTGTCTGCATTAGATGCATATTTCAAAGAATCAATCAATGTAGTTGCAAAAAGGTATACCTTCTTTCGTACAAAACGTACGGCAGGTCAGACTAATCTGGAGTGGGTTGCAACCTTGCAAGGCCTTACTAGGGATTGTGCTTTTGAGTGTCAATGTGGTCTCCCTTATTCAGATACTATGGTACGTGATGCAATTGTACAGAACGTTTCTGATGTTCTTATATGGGAACAGATTTTGAAACTAGTCAATCCCTCCCTCGAACAAGTGATGGACATATTGGATCGGCAGGACACATTTGACTTTGCTCAGAAATCATTTGAAACTTCGCCAGCAGTGTGTCACATTAACCGGCCCGCCGGGCGCACTGCGCGGAACAGTAAACAGCCCTCGCGCCCATCTGCGCAGCTGCCACCAGGCTCTCAGCTACTAGATATTCGCGTTAGAATTGCCCGTCACACCAAGCTATTTGCTTTTTCTGTAATAAAAAAGGACATGTTCAGAGTGTTTGCCAGAAAAAGCTCAGATCGGCCCTTTGCATCACGCCGGAATCGAAATCGAACCAAGGATACTCAGGCTCGCAACACTTCACCCATGGAAATTCATATAGTTCATGCCACTCCGCCCAGTGCCACTCTCTCTAACAGTGACTGTGTTCGTCCCACAAATAGTGTGCGTCAACATCGCAGGAACTCCCGTCAAGTCGCAAGTGATTTTGTACCAGTGTCAGTTCATGTTGCACGAGACAGTCACTCTTGTCGTCAGCAGGACAATAAACTTTTTGTAGACTTGGACATTAACGGCAATGTGATACCATTCCAGCTCGATACCGGAGCTGCAGTTTCACTGATCAATCAAGACACGTACAAACAGCTGGGCACACCTCCGTTGTGTGCCGCAAATGTTAAGCTAACTACATATTCAGGTCACGGGCTCCCTGTGTTAGGACAGTGCAGCCTTCTTGCAACATACAAGACACAAACAAAACTTGTATCATTGTACGTCCTTCGTTCTTCTTCTGCAGTGAACTTGTTTGGTTTTGATTTGTTTCAGTTGTTTAACTTGTCTATAGTCAATCAGGTCCTATCAGTGAGCCAGACTGTGCCTTCATACAGTGTTTCTCGTCTATGTGAAGAGTTTGCAGACATTTTTGCACCGGGCCTCGGTTGCGCCAAGAACTATAAAGCACATTTGGAACTGAAAGTAAATGCGCAACCGAAATTTTTCAGAGTGCGCAATGTTCCCCACGCATTGCGTGATGAGGTCGCAAAAACATTACACGATTTGGAATCACAAGGTGTAATTGGACGTGTGCAGGCTTCTCTCTGGGCATCACCCTTAGTAATTTTGCAAAAACCTTCCAGAAAATTGAGACTTTGTGTGGACTTCAAGGCAACAGTGAATCCACAACTAGTGACTGCAACTTTTCCTTTACCCCGCCCAGAAGATCTTTTTGACAAACTGTGCCCGGGTAAATAATTTTCGAAGTTGGACCTAGCAGATGCGTACTTGCAAATATCGGTGGACGAAGAATCCCAGCGTGTTTTGGTGGTTAACACGCATCTTGGTTTGTATCGATTCCAACGACTGCCATTCGGGTGTGCATCCGCCCCTGCATTGTTTCAGCAATATCTACAAACTGTTTGTGCGTCGGTCCCTACTGCAGCAAACTATCTGGACGATATTGTGATCTCCGGAAAGACGGAAGAACATTTAGCCAATCTCAGAACATTATTTCAGGTCTTGCGACAAAATGGTCTTCACTTGCGGAAGGACAAATGCGTGATTTTTGCTCGTGACTTACCTTATCTGGGACATGTACTCAATGCCCAAGGCATACATCCCAGTCCAGAGCACCTCCGTGCCATACAAGACTTACCTTCGCCGCAGAATTTGAAGCAGCTACAGAGTGTGCTGGGAAAAATAAATTACTATCATAAATATATCCCACACGCCTCTTCCATTTCAGCTCCGCTTCATTGCTTACGCCGTAAAGGTGTTCCGTTCGTCTGGACGACGGAATGCGAACGCGCCTTTCACCAGTTGAAATCGGCGTTGATTTCCAATACTTGCCTTACGCCATTCGATCCCCGGAAGCACCTTTTGTTGATGGTGGATGCATCGGATTTCGGGATCGGTGCTGTGCTTGCGCACAAAGATGGTTCGCACGATCGCCCTATTGCCTTTGCGTCCAAATTGCTCTCGTCGGTGCGAAGACATTATTCACATATCGAGAAAGAAGCATTGGCTCTCGTATTTGGTGTTACAAAGTTTCATGATTTCTTGTATGGTCATCACTTTACCATCATCACAGACCACAAACCTTTGACATCGCTTCTTCATCCGACCAAGCCTGTACCTCCACATACAGCGCAGAAATTCATTCGCTGATCTATTTTCCTCTCGCAGTACCGCTACGATATCTTGTATCGGTCCACTGCTAAGCACGGAAACGCCGATGCGTTGTCCCGTTTGCCTGTTGCTGAGGATAGAGCATTCAATTCCTCCGAACTTGCTTGCATGTTCATTGATTCGGAAACTGATGACATGGTCGACTCGTTTCCGATTGATTTTCGTCGTGTAGCTACAGCCACAGCTGCCGACCCTGTCCTGGCTACCATTCTGTGTTTCGTTGCTACTCAATGACCCTTGTCAAAGTCACGGATCGGGGATCCGTTGGTTCGCCGATTTTTTGCTCACAAGGAGAGACTTTTTGTACGACGTGGTGTTTTGCTGTTGTGTTCTGATAATGATCAGTCCAGGGTCGTGGTCCCACGTTCGTTACAGTCCTCTGTCTTACGGCTTCTCCACCAAGGACATTGGGGTATAGTGAGAACGAAACAACTTGCTCGTCAGCACTGTACTTGGTTCGGAATCGATGCCGCGATTACGAATATGTGCTCTTCTTGCATGGTGTGTGCCGAACAACAATCAGCACCACTGCGGAAATTCTTTGCATGGCCAAAAGCCACTTCCCCTTGGCAACGCTTACACATCAATTTTGCTGGTCCATTCTGGAATGCTCGATGGTTGGTTGTGGTAGATTCATTCAGTAATTTTCCTTTTGTTGTCCGGATGTCTTCCATGACGTCATCTGCCACCATCCAAGCGTTATCCACTATCTTTCGCATTGAAGGTCTTCCACAGACTATTGTTTCCGACAATGGCCCACAATTCATGTACGCAGAATTTCAGTCATTCTGCAAGGCCAATGGTATTCAACATCTGACGTCCGCGCCATTTTTGCCACAGTAAAACGGTGCCACTGAATGTTTGGTCAGGACTTTCAAGTCACAGATGTTGAAGTTGAAAGCGTCGCATTCTCGGGAGGACGCGTTATTGCTCTTTTTGTCCTCGTATCGCTCTCAGCCCTGAGATGGTCACTCGCCGGCTGAGTTGCTCCACGGTCGTCCTCATCGAACCTTGATGTCTTTGCTACATCCGCCGCATCAGGTTCCTGTGCAGCAGCAAACACCTGCTTTTGCCCCTGGCGACGTTGTCTACTATCGCAACTATCGAGGTTCACGACGTTGGCTCGCAGGGCGCATTCTTCGCTGCCTCGGCCGCGCTATGTATCTGGTTTTGGGGGCCTCTGGTGAGGTGCATCGGCATCTCAATCAGCTGCGCCTCTGTCATCGCACGGGATCTGCCGCTCCCCATCTGCTTTCAGCGACGGTGCCGTCCAGTCAGCGCCCTGGGGACCCATCTACTGGCTCGCCTCAGCCCCAGGTGTTACCAACACTGCCTTCCATTTTGCCCCATGGCCGCTGCTGCCGCCGCCTGTTCTCCCGCCGGCGACGCCCGCAGTGGACGCGTCGCTGCAACCGCCGGGCGCCTCCCTCCTGGGTCACGCGCCGCCGATCGCTTCCCGTGACCAGTTGTCCTCCGACATGGAACTCTTGCCCGCTCCGGACCATATGTCGTCTTCGCCCGTCAGGTGCCCCGGCCCGATGGAGGTCGACCCTTCGGCCCCTCCTGTCTCTCTACGGGCGCATACACCGCATGTTGACGTGCACCCTGGAGCAGGTTTTCAGGTGTTTCCTAGCTCCCCTCGGTCCGAATGGCAGGGTGCGGGTGGCACAGCCTCGCCTGTTGTTAGGCTCCCCACCTCGTCGCATACGTCAACATGGGGTCCTTCCCCCGGCGGGTGGAAGTCTTATGCCACAACCGTCCGCCGATTTGCGGGGGAGGAATGTGGTGTCACCGCCAGACACCACACTTGCTAGGTGGTAGCCTTTAAATCAGCCGCGGTCCGTTAGTATACGTCGGACCTGCGTGTCGCCACTATCAATGATTGCAGACCGAGCACCACCACACGGCAGGTCTAGAGAGACTTCCTAGCACTCGCCCCAGTGTACAGCCGACTTTGCTAGTGATGGTTCACTGACAAAATATGCTCTCATTTGCCGAGACGATAGTTAGCATAGCCTTCAGCTACATCATTTGCTACAATCTAGCAAGGCGCCGTTACCAGTTACTATTGATGCTGTAAAACATGTACCGTCAAGAGCGATGTTCACCAATTATGGATTAAAGTTAAGTATTCCAGCAGCTACATACGTTTTTTGTTAGTCTCCTTTCCTTGACCTGTTCCAGACCTCACGCCAGCCGGTCTGAGCTAAAACGCGTGCCTTTCGGCTTCCTCTCATAGTAGGTTGGCTGTCTTGCCAATCCACAACACTTTGTACACTGATATGTTCCACAACCTTCCAGGAGGAAAAGAAATTGATAATGAAGGTGTTACTAAGTGGCTGAATGAGGAAAACTGTGATAGGGGACCAAACTTTAACAGGCGAAGAAATAATCAAAAGTGTGCAAGAAAGTAATGATAAAAGTGATAAAGAACAGGACACAGTAGGAGAGAGCATGAAGATTTCTCACACTGCTGGTGCTGAAGTTGCTGAGGTCTTCCTAGAGTATATTATGTAACAACCAGATACATGCAGTACTGATGTAATGCTTGTAAAGCGGTTGCGTGATAAAGCATGCCACCATCGCCTACCATCATTGTGACAGTTAAAAATTAGGGACGTTTCATTGTGAGTGATACAACTGTGTAATTATGTACAGTATACACTCACGGACTTAGTTTTCTTTAAAAATTAACGTATTTTTGAATTTAATAAAGTATACCCTATATGTTTTAAAATTTTATCCTTTGGTTTATTAAGTACAGTAAACTATATCCCCTATGTTTTCAAAATAAATAAAAAACAAAATAAATGAATAAAATAAGTTTCAGACACTCAATAATCCGGCACTTCCACTAATCTAGCACCCACATGTGCCAGGGATGGCTGGATTATTGAGAGTCTAGTGTATTTTTAAAAAATGCTTTTTAACAAAATGGCAGCAATCTGAAATAAAAGACACTGTTTTCAACACAAAACCATTATTTAAAAAAGCACCAAAAATCAAAATATCACAAAAAATCCTGCATACCTCAGTGGAAAGAACACCGACTCATGAGTTAAAAACAGGTATAATGTTATTGTGTGTATATTTCATGACTTGAGAAATGTTGTTTTGGAAAAAAGAAAGAGTAAGTGTTTATAAGTTTCAACTTATGTTTTTTAATACTGGAACTGAACAAACCTTTAACAGACAATGTACATTGTACAGTTGGGCTTTGTTTCACCAATACCATCATTTTGACGAAATTATGTTTATTGACTGCCTTCCACTTACCAATCGCAGTGTTTTTTGCATGACTGAGGCTACTTTTTTAACTTTCCTATCTGTACAAATATTCTGTTTGGCATTTTTAGGCACTCACGTTGCGCAGATACAGGACAAGCCTGTGATTTCTGACTGTTTACCACAAATGAATCATGTTACTGCAATGTTTTCAAATGTAAAAACAGAGGAAAGTCATTTTTTCCTTTTGTTTCGATGGTAAACTTTATTATCGGGTAGCAGCTTCTGGTAAATTTCACAGAGTAATAAGAACCAAGGACATGAACTACAACTGTGAAATAGTAAAAGAAAGATGACAAGTAGTCTACATTCAATTTTTTTTAATTAACTTCTGTCAGAGATCTAGATACCTTGTAGTATCAAGCAGGCATAATAGTGCTCTTAATAAAAATCCTTGTGGGAAAATATAATTGCCAATATTGTTTTTTTTCCATAATGAAACTATGAAGAAAGAATTACTGGTGTACGAAAGTCACAACATGGTACGACGCAAATTCACGTGCAATTGCTGAATCCAGGCTACACAGAAAAAGTACAAGATGTGTTAGGGGAACCACAATCAACTCACAGGAACTGAAATACTACAAAATGCAGAGGTAAAAGCCGTTATTTACTGTTTTCAAGCGTACGGGCAACAACATTTATCCAGAAAGGACAATATACATAAATGTCAACATTGTAAAACTTTTGTCTGATGTTTCTTTCAATTTTTGTGAGGGCTGCCTTAAAACAATTGTAATCACACCTATTATTTTTATTATTCAGTACACTGGTGACCTCGCAGAGACTGTGCCTATCGGATGTTGTAATTGCTATTATTCATACTATTGTAAAAAATTTCATCATTCACATAACAATGATGTACATTTTCTTTGTTGCATGATGCATGATCTTCAAGAAAAGAATAATAATAAGAGCCCAGAAGGAAATTTACAAAGCAACAGTAAAATGAAATAAAAACCATAACTGAAAAGAAAATTACATAAATATGCAAATATTCACATCAGCAGATTACAAGGTAGGACCAAGTATTACCAATTATTGTAATCACTAATGCTCTATATCTAGGATGAACAATAACAGATCCTTGCTGTCATTCATTTTAGCAATATCAAAATTACTTTCCTAACATTTTTTCATAGCATCATTTGCATGAAAATTAATAGGTAAATATGGAGTGATTATTGTGTCACTTAATTTGTGCTCTAGGAACAGCAGCCATTTTGTTGTACACAAATGTAGTCAAGACAGTCTAAGAATATCCCTGACAGCTTGCAGCACTGTTACAAGCTTTCAACTGCGCAAATGGCTATGGGTGAAAACAATACCCCTATATGGAGCTGTGACAATACTAAGGCACTGCATAGAGACATTTACAAAATTGCATTACGTATTTGGCCAAGATAGGCGAGCAAAGCTACTACTTCCAGACTACTGCAAGTGTAATGGATCAACTTACACAGACCCAGCTAAAGAATACAAGAAGTTTAGGTGAAAACTGAATATAAGTTGCAGTAATTCAAACAATAATTAATGTACTAAAGATGAACATATATATTCAAACATCTCAAACGAAAAGAAAATAATGAAATGAATGGAAATATTTTCAGTAACCGAGAACAGGGTCACATGAACACAAAATGTTTACGGGTAAGAAGATGCCACAAATCCAGAAACAACATCTCACTCTTCCCAAGTGGCAAGAATGAGATGGCACAAATTTTAGAACATGTGACTACAAATATGTCAGATGATCTCAATCAAAATTTTACCGATATGGCAAGCACGTTTGATCAAAAATTTAAAGATATGTTGAACAATGGAAGATTCAGGATTGAATAATGACAATATTATGAAAAGGATAGGAAGGAATGACGGCAATATTATGAGGTAAGGTGAGGACACCCCATCTACATTCTTCCAGAACTTCAACGCGTTCTCCCCGCTTCACTTCACCTGGTCCTCTTCAAACCTACAAGCCACCTTCATATCAGTGCACACTCCGCTGCGGAGTGAAAAATCTCAGACTGCACCTTCCTAGATGTTGACCTCCACCTCAAAGATGGCTAAATCAGTACCTCTGTCCATATCAAACCTACCAAGCACCAGCAATACCTCCACTTCGGCACCTGTCACCCACTCCATACCAAGAAGTCCCTTCCATACAGCCTAGCCACCCATGGCCATCGAATCTGTAGAGATGAGCAGTCCCTCTCGAAATATGCCAAGGGTCTCACTGAGGCTTTCACAGATCATAATTACCCTCCCAACCTTGTACAGAAATAGATCTCCCATGCCTTCTCCCGCTAGTCACCCACCGTCTCACAAAGTTCCACCATTCAGCCACAGATGAGCAATCTCCTTGTTTCTCAATACCACTGAGGACTGGAGCAACTGAATCACATTCTTTGCCAGAGTTTTGACTACCTCTCATTGTGCCCTGAAATTAGGACTGTCCTACCTATTATCTTTCCAGTCCCTCCCACAATGGTATCCCGCCACCCACTGAACCTACGAAGTACCCTCGAGCACCCCGACTCAACCCCCATTCCCAACCCCATGCCTAGTTTATCATAGAACCTCCCACCACCGCCTATTCCAGCCTGGTCAAAAACATCACCTATCGCATCAAAGGCAGGGCTGCCTGTGAAACCAGTCATATGATCTACAATTTAGGCTGTAACCACTGTGCTTAATTTTATGTGGGCATGACACCCAACAAGCTGCCTGTCCGCATGAATGGCCACTGACAAACTGTAGCCAAGAAAGAGCTGGACCACTGCCTGCCCAACACAACATTCTTCATTTCAATGTCTGCTTTGCAGCCTGCGCCATCTTGATCCTTCCTACTATTGCTAGCTTTTCTGAAATGTGCAGGTGGGAACTCTCCCAGCAATACATCCTACGTTCCCATAACCGTCCTGGCCTCAACCTTTGTTAGTCACTGTCCTTCACCCACCTATCCCTTTCCCTGTTCCCATTCCAGCACTACACAGCATTCTATTCCATCAATGTACCCACAGTCTTTTTACTTCTCTCCTTTTCGATCCACATCCCCCATCTAACCTCCCGACTGTGCCTAGCTGCCCCACCTTCTCTCCACCTCAACCATGTGTGCTCCCACAAGCAGAACTTTTCCGTTGCCTACCCCAACTCTGCTAGCCATCAGTCTCCTCACCAAAGCTGCCTCCTTGTCTCGACCACCCAGATTGCTTCTCTCATCATATGGTGTTGCTCGTAACCTGGCCTCGACAGCCAGAGACAGTGGTCATGTGTGTGCAAGTTGTGTTTGGATGAATGTGTCGGTGTGTATGTTGTCTAATTCAGAAGAAGGCCTTTTGGCTGAAAGATTACCAGTTTAGCAGTCTTTTTGTTGCACATGTCTGCGACTCAATATCTCCACTATATGGTGAGTAGCAATTTAAATATAGTTTGAATAGTTTTGACCAAAAATTTTCACTATTACTAGAACAAAAGAAAACTAATTGTAGGTTAGATGGCTCACTGAAAAACAACAATTCAAAAACTGTGCACAATTCGAAAACCGTGCATGAGAAGATAGCTCAGATCATAAATACCACTCAGGCAGAGGTTTCAGAGATACAATCAGTTCGTAATGAACTTCCTGAAAACTATCAGAACATGTAGGGTATATAACACTAGAACAAAAATGCACTGCCAAAGGCACAAAGAAGTTGAACGACCACACAAATGTGGGGGCGTTCAACAGTGGTACCACACTTGTTGAAAAGTTTGCATTCCAGCATCAAACCTCTGTAACTGACATCAAAATATTGATGGACGAAAGGAATATAAAATTGTTACCAAGGTAGATGTGGACATCAAAACTGCAGTACAACCAATTCGTTCTGGCCACTGGCAGAGATAGTTCAAAAGAAACCATTAACACATGAAACATGCAGGTGAATATACGATATAAAAGAGAAAATATGTTTTCACTTCCGCAGTCTCACAATGCCAACAAATAGGGTTTTGGCTCATATAACAAACCGACGATGCCAATTACAAACCGAATAAATCACTCCCCATTGCCACACGTCATTACCACACTCACTGGGAAAGGACTCTATCTTTCATCAATATTGGTGGATGAAAGCTTATTAAAGTATTGCCAATGGCAGGTGTTTTCCACAGAGAGAAATAGGTTCAGGCACTAATATTTATATGAGTGTTCCACAATATGCATAGCCTGAAGGAATCACAAAAAATACACTATGTAGTAGGGAACGACATGCACTGCCAAGGATACGCTCTGCTCTGGACAACAGGTGTTGCATAATGCTATCAAAATTATGACCAATTTGACCATGCCTTTTTAGACAAGTTTTGGTCCAGTGGTGTTCAAAAACATTTGCAATGAGAAATATTTGACCCATAACCATTCAATAGCAAAACAAGGAAGATTACAAATATCCTTCAAAAAGCATATCAATAAGATGAGATACTGAAGTAATCCTGTCTCGAATGTAGATGTGCTCGAGATCTTGAAAATTGGATTAACTTTGAATTTGTGAGAGTAACTGATAATTACACCCGAGAAATACCTTGTGTATTTTCTCTTGGAATTCGATTTGATACAGCTCATGCAAGAAGATGGTCAAGGCAATAATTCGAATGCATTGTCAAATGTCCAAAGTAATGGAAACCCCAACCCAGTAACAACAATAACTATGGTTGGCACTCATACCATCACCATCAGCTAATAGGCAACGAAATTTCGGTTAGCGGGGAAACAATGGTTATTGAAAGGATGAACCAAGCAATCAGAACCCACCAAATCTGAACAACAGAAGCAGGTAAAATGACTGGCACTGCACTACAGATCTTAGTGGACCAAAGACCAAATAATGTAATGAGTACAGACTAGCAACTGTTGGTCTCCGATAAGGTAGCGAAACTAGGCAAGGAGAACTGGGTTTAAGTAATAACCAAGACACAAATTGCCATAACACAGGGCACATGATGGGTACACTTCAGATGGAGAGCACCAACACCGGAAAGCAACAACCGGGTGCATTAAGCCCCCCGATGACGAGCACAAGGGAATGTGGGAGCATTCGTTCATAAAACATTATTTTTTTTAAGATAAAGACCACTATGTAAGAGGTGAGTTATATGTACACAAGCTACTGAATGATGAAAACACTGACAAAATAGTTAGAGTGATAATAAGTGCCAAAACAGGGAAAATTTTAGTACCTATTGTACTCGATACCGGAGGTTCAGCCAATGTAATATTAGTGACTTTATTTAACGATATCAAAAAGAGTATGCACATACCAACCTTACCTATTCAAAACTGTAAAATTCTTACTGTCCTCAGAGGTACGTCAAGAGGAATAAAACTACAACCTTCCATAAAATTATAATTGAATGTACATTCCTTGTGATGAAGAAATTAATAGTTAACTGTAATTTCGGAATGAATTTCTTTTAACAGTTTCAAGTAAAGATAGATTTAGGGAATGGCAAGTGTTATTTACAGATCTGAGGGAATTATCCTGGCAGATAGCAGGATATATATTGCATTTATTTGTTTCGGTAGAAGTTATCAATTATGTGTTCTATCTTTTAGGCTACACATCAGTGCTGGAGTATTCATAGCAGTGCCAGACACAGTGTTGGCCCCAGAGCAGCTCAACAGAGTGACAGTCTATGTAGATGACTCATTGATTGTTACTGACACATAGGAGGAGTACGTAGAATTACTAAGCAAAGTGTTGGAGAAATCTGTGATGTTTGGTGTTAGCATATATCTACAAAAATCTGAGTTTTAGAGACAGGTACTCGAATTCTTAGGTCACCTCATCTCTCCAGAAGAGGTACTACCAGATACAGGACAAATCCATGCAATCGAATACATCCCAGCACCTTAAAACAAAAACCGGCTGAAGGCATTTCTTGAGTTAACATCATTTTGTAGAAAATTCATACTTAATCAACTACCGAACAGTGATACATTGCTAAATTTACTAAAAAAGAACAACACATTGTTATGGACACAACAATGTCAGAGAACTTTGATGCTATTAAGAAAGCTTTAGTAAATGCCCATTTATTGTGCCACCTGGACATGAGTAAAGAATTCTGTTTAAAAACAGATGCTTCAAAATAAGGAATGGGGTCATTATGTTTCAGATCAGAGAAGTCAAAGGGAAACCAATGGAATGTGTAATTAATTTTGTAAGTCTAGCCCTTACGAATGCGACAGATGGTATTTAGTGACCAAGCTTGAAGCATTGGCAGCAGTTTGTGCATTTAGAAAATTCCAATATTACCTAGGGGGAAATATACAAAAGTATTTTGTGACCACCAAACCCTGTCATTTTTCTTAACATGCAAATAATTACACACACAAAAGCAAGATGGTGCCTCTTCCTACAAGAATTTAATTTGTAGGTCATACATATAAAGCAACAACACAATTGCCAAATTAACTTCCGACTTCTGCATTTTATTGATGCATGATGGCACATACCATCCACACTACTAAAAAATCTGTTGCAACATGAGTAAATTACAAGAAGAAGATCTGCGCTGGCAGAAGGTCACGCAAGCACTTTGTGAAATGATAAAGAAGATTTAGGCAAGCACTAAAAATAACATCAAGTTGTATTCTTTCATTACGGCAACATTATGAAAAAGAGAGATTGCTACTCACCATACGGTGGAGATGTTGAGTTGCAGACAGGCACAACAAAAAGACTACTAAACAAGTAAGCTTTTAGCCAGAAGGCCTTCTTCTGAATCAGATAACATGCACACACATTCACACAAACACAACATACACACAAACAAATGCATGTATGCTCCCCCTCCCCCTCCACACACACACACACACACACACACACACACACACACACACACACACACGACTGGCTGCTGAGGCCAGATTCTGTGTGTGTGTGTGTGTGTGTGTGTGTGTGTGTGTGTGTGTTTTCTAATTCGGAAGAAGGCCTTCTCATCAAAAGCTTTCTTGTTAAGCAGTCATTTTGTTTTACCTCTCTGCAGCTCAGCATCTCCACTACATGATGAGCAGCAATCTATCCTTTTCATAAATTGTCATTATTCCAGACTGGATTTTCCACTGTTTTGAACTATTTCACTGCCGCATGCCAGAATCATCATGTGCTGCATATGATTACCAGAGATGTACGTAGATAATTTCATTACATCTGCTCACATTATTTAGGCCATTATGGAGTACAATAGTGTACTAATAAAACTGTGTCTTACTGCTGTTTTCCCAATGTTTGCTGCAAAGTGCAAAAGGTAATAAGAAGATGTGTCATATTGCAGAAAGCAAAACATTCAAACCCATCCTGTTCGATAGTGTTACATCCAATCATCCTCACAAAATTAGTCATCCTGTAGATATGAGTGCACTTCTCCTTCCTTCTCACTCATTTCTTTATAATTTGGAGCAAAAGCTCTGTCTATGCATGGACCGCTTCACTGAATTTTAATGAGTTGTGTATGGAACTGACTTCCCATTCTGAGTATAAGTCACATGTTGTGACAGTGCGCCTTGAGTTAAACTAGCAACAAAAGCAGATTTACAAGTCATACGCAGAATGGATAGTGGAGTTACATGGTTTGCCTACAGATCATAAGTTTGGCTGTAGTCAGTGTTGTGTATCTTTTGTGGACTCCATTGTCTATGACATAATTATTTGGTCATTCCCAGATAAGTCATTTAAAGCAAAGTCATCACACCCATCTCTATTTGATGTGGCAGTTAGCACATACACATGAGCTGTTCACAAAGGCCCAGGAACCCTCTGTTGATGAATGCCACGTAACAGAAGTGGATTGTAGTTCTTTCCAATAACACATTGTCAGAGACACAGCAGGCTATTCTGTTAAAGCAGCTTAATAACGCAGATACCAGGAATAAGCTTCCCCTACCACTGGACTGGACTTCATAAAAAAGGTGCACAGCTCATGGAAATTCGGTCCAGTATAGCAGATAGTAACACACATTCCTCCTTGGCATCGGGAGGTCCCTTAGATTATAAAGTCACTGCAGTTGCCACAACTAGCATGAGTGGTAGAAATGTTTGCATTTAAATTAAGTTTGTTGCAAGTGTACCCAAATGGGTCACACTGCTGCTGTCTGTGCTGCACAATGCACTGTGGACAGTACTGACAAGTTGTCTATTAACATACTTTCCGTGCCAATGTCACATATTTGGTAAATAGCTCATAAGCTCGTGCTGCCATTGTCTATTCTGGGATACTCTGTTGAATTTCAGTTTGATACTGGGGCTGCATCTCTATCAGTTTGTCTGTGCATCATGAACTGGGTAGTCCACCATTACAGTTAACAAAACAGTAGTCTCTTGTAGTCATCAATGAGGTCAACCAGCTGTGGTAGTTTGCATCAGCATTTTTTTCTTCTTTTTTATCTTTTTTTTTTTTTTTTATTGGATGCTTTTACAGCATTTGTTTTCCTTTCTAAATTGTTGATCACGTTAATCTGGTATCTCAAACCATTCCTTTTCCTGACCCTGAATGACTTTTGCCGTCTTGTAAGCAGTTGTTTGAGCCAAAGTTGGGTACACTGAAGGATTTTCTGGCCCACAATTCAGCTTATGCCATCTGTGACCCCTAAGTTTTGCCACACCTTCCCTTTGCCATTTATTTATTTATTTTATTTATTTTGCCAGGAGAGATACAGTTGAAGTAGAATTAGACAGACTACCGGAATTGGAGGTTATTTCACCTGTATCATTAAGTAATTAGTCAATGATGCTAGCAATGGTTAAAAACCCCCATGGAATTCAGATGTATGGCAATTTTAAAGCCACAGTTAATGTCCAGAGGGAGGTGGAAGTTTATCCAATCCCTCGCCCTGAGGAGTTATTGGCAAGTTTGGCAGATGGACACTACTTTTCAAATTTTAATTTGAAAGATGCCTATCTGTCATTGACCCCCCACCGCTGATTCGAAGGGAAGAACATTTACAAAACTAGAAGCCATAGTTTCAGGCACTGGAGGACAATGATTTGCATTATAAGCTAGAAAAATGTATGTTTTATGGCATTTAGTCTCTAATATTTGGGCCACATCTTAAGTACAGAGGGCATTAAACCACTCAATGACCACTCTGTAGCAATTGATAAGTTGTCCATCCCTAGGAATTTGGAGATGCAGTTGTTCCTTGGCAAGGTGAACTATTATAACCAATTCATACCAATGCATCGGAGGTCTCAAACCCTAAGAAGGATGTGAAATTTGTTTGGTCAGCTGCTTGACACCAAGCTTTTTTCTGGCAAAAACACTGCTTACACTGAGCTGCTCCTCTTGCTACCTTTGATCCGAAGAAAAGCTTAATTCGGGCTACTGATGCATCACAGTATGGCAATGGTACTATACTCTCCTACAAAAAATTGAGACGCATCAGAACAACTGAATGCTTTCACATCTAAGACCGTCTCTTGCACCCAAAAGAATTAAAGATTACTTCCAGGTAGAAAAAGAGGCACAGGCCATGTCTTTAGCATTAAAAAGTTTCATGTTTTCCTGTATGGCTCCAAATTTCACTTCGTTACACATCACAATACATTGGTATTGTTGTTTAATCCTAAGGTGAGGTTCTGTGACGCGACAGCCCAGAGTCTACAAACTTGGGCATTATTTCTCAATAATTATTTTGATGATATCCATTTTTGACCCACCACACAGCACGATAATGCTGATTCATTGTCCAGGTTGCCCATGGGCCCAATACAGAGATTTATACGGAGGAAACAATTTGTTTTCCAATTGGCAATGCTTTAGAAACAACACTGCAAGAATTCCACATCATCACCAAAGAAGTAGCAGTAACCACAAGCAACAGTACAGGGTTGCACAGCTTTGTTGCAGTGGTTCAAACAGGATGCCCCATGCACCTTGCAAGGATGCCCATACCAATTTTTGACCTCTTTTCAATATAACAGAGCAACTCAATGTACGTCACAGAGTGCCGCAGTGCAGTTCTGCTTTCATTCTGACCACATGTCCTCCGGTTGCTGCATTCTTCTTACTAGGGGATATCTCAGATGGCCTGTGATAAACCCAACATTGAACATGCAGTGAAGCATGCCAAGTCTGTTTGCTGAACTAAGTGGACTGTCAACATAATTTTCCGTTGTTGCCTCAACCAGCTCAGCCACGAGATACAGTACATGTGGATTTTGGCACACACTTTCTTGAGGAAATTTGGTTGATACTGGTGGACATCCATCCAACTTCCCCTATACAGCATGGATGTTCACCACAACAGTGAGATGCAACATCAAGGTGCACACAACCATATTTGCAATAGAGGGTGCACTAGCTATGCTGGTCTTGCTAATGGCCCCCAGTTTAGGGATCCGAGTTTCGGGAATTTTGCTGTGGCAATAGTATACAGTTTCTGAACACCACTCCTTTCCATTCAATGTCCAACGCACAAAGGCAGTGCGGATGGTCAGGACATTTACAACACAAATGAGAATGGTGGTGCAAGCCATGCTAATACCTGATGCTCTTTCACACTTCTTAGCTATGTACCGCACCACTTGTGTAAATGAGTGTACTCTGGTGGAGGTTCTGCATGAACAAAGTACATCTACATCTACATCCATACTCCGCAAGTCACCTAATGGTGTGTGGTGGAGGGTACTTTGAGTACCTCTATCGATTCTCCCTTCTATTCCAGTCTCGTACTGTTCGTGGAAAGAAAGATTGTCGGTATGCCTCTGTGTGGGCTCTAATCTCTCTGATTTTATCCTCATGGTCTCTTTGCGAGATATACGTAGGAGGTAGCAATATACCGCTTGACTCCTTGGTGAAGGTATGTTCTCGAAACTTTAACAAAAGACCGTACCGAGCTACTGAGCGTCTCTGCTGCAAAGTGATCCACTAGAGTTTATCTATCATCTCTGTAACACTTTTGCGATTACTAAATGATCCTGTAACGAAGCGCGCTGCTCTCCGTTGGATCTTCTCTATCTCTTCTATCAACCCTATCTGGTACGGATCCCACACTGGTGAGCAGTATTCAAGCACTGGGTGAACAAGTATACTGTAACCTACTTTCTTTGTTTTCGGATTGCATTTCCTTAGGATTATTCCAATGAATCTCAGTCTGGTATCTGCTTTACCGACAATCAACTTTATATCATCATTCCATTTTAAATCAATCCTAATGCCTACTCCCAGATAATTTATGGAATTAACTGCTTCCAGCTGCTGATCTGCTATATTGTAGCTAAATGATAAAGGATCTTTCTTTCTATGTATTCGCAGCACATTACACTTATCTGCATTGAGATTCAATTGCCATTCCCTTCACCATGCATCAATTCATTGCAGATCCTCCTGCATTTCAGTACAATTTTCCATTGTTACAACCTCTCGATATGCTACAGCATCATCCGCAAGAAGCCTCAGTGAACTTCTGATGTTATCCATAAGGTTGTTTATGTATATTGTGAATAGCAACCGTCCTACGACACTCCCCTGCGGCACACCTGAAATCGCTCTTACTTCGGAAGACTTCTCTCCATTGAGAATGACATGCTGCATTCTGTTATCTAGGAACTCTTCAATCCAATCACATAATTAGACTGATAGTCCACATGCTCTTACTTTGTTCATTAAACGACTGTGAGGAACTGTATCAAACGCCTTGCGGAAGTCAAGAAACACAGCATCTACCTGGAAACCCATGTCTATGGCCCTCTGAGTCTCGTGAACGAATAGTGTGAGCTGGGTTTCACACGATCGTCTTTTTCGAAACCAATGCCGATTCCTACAGAGTAGATTTCTAGTCCCCATAAAAGTCATTATACACGAATACGAATATAATACTTGTTCCAAAATTCTACAACTGATTGACATTAGAGGTATAGGTCTATAGTTCTGCACATCTGTTCGATGTCCCTTCTTGAAAACGGGGATGACCTGTGCCCTTTTCCAATCCTTTGAAACGCTACGCTCTTCTAGATACCTACGATACACTGCTGCAAGAAGGGGGGCAAGTTCTTTCGCGTACTCTGTGTAATATCGAACTGGTATCCCATCAGGTCCAGCAGCCTTTCCTCTTTTGAGCGATTTTAATTATTTTTCTATCCCTCTGTCATCTATTTCGATATCTACCATTTTGTCATCTGTGCGACAATCTAGAGAAGGAACTACAGTGCAGTCTTCCTCTGTGAAACTGCTTTGGAAAAGATATTTAGTATTTCGGCCTTTAGTCTGTCATCCTCTGTTTCAGTACCATTTTGGTCACAGAGTGTCTGGAAATTTTGTTTTGATCCACCTAACGCTTCGACATAAGGCCAAAATTTCTTAGGATTTTCTGCCAAGTCAGTACATATAACATTACTTTCGAATTCATTGACCGCCTCTCGCATAGCCCTCCTCACACCACATTTCGCTTTGCATAATTTTTGTTTGTCTGCAAGGCTTTGGCTATGTTTATGTTTGCTGTGAAGTTCCCTTTGCTTCCGCAGCAGTTTTCTAACTGGGTTATTGTACCACGGTGGCTCTTTTCCATCTCTTAGGATCTTGCTTGGCACATACTCATCTAATGCATATTGTACGATGGTTTTGAACTTCGTCCACTGATCCTCATCACTATCTGTACTTGAGACAAAACTTTTGTGTTGAGCCGTCAAGTACTCTGAAATCTGCTTTTTGTCACTTTTTCTAGACAGAAAAATCTTCCTACCTTTTTTAATATTTCTATTTACAGCTGAAATCATCGATGCAGTAACCGCACTATGATCACTGATTCCCTGTTCTGCGTTAACTGTTTCAAATAGTTCGGGTCTGTTTGTCACCAGAAGGTCTAATACGAGTATGTTATCACCACGAGTCGGTTCTCTGTTTAACTGCTCAAGGTAGTTTTCAGATAAAGCACTTAAAAATATTTCACTGGATTCTTTGTCCCTGCCACCTGTTTTAAACGTTTGAGTCTCCCAGTCTATACCCAGAAAATTAAAATCTCCACCCAGAACTATAACATGGTCGGGAAATCTACTCGAAATATTTTCCAAATTTTAATTCAGGTGCTCTGCCACAACAGCAGCTGAGCCAGGGGGCCTATAGAGACATCCAATTACCAAGTTTGAGCCTGCTTTAACCGTGACCTTCACACAAATTATTTCACATTTCGGATCTACATAAATTTCCTTCAATGCTATTGCACTTTTTATCGCTTTAAACACACCTCCCCCTTCACTGTCCAGCCTGTCTCTGTGGTATACACTCCAATCTGAGTTTAGAATTTCATTACTATTTACATCTGATTTCAGCCAACTTTCTGTCCCTAGTATATGTGGGCATTGTGACCGTTTATTAATGAGAGCAGTTCTGGGACCTTTCTATAGACGTTCCTGCAGTTTACTATTACCACATTAATATTGTTACTCCCTGTTGCGTTTTGCCTACTAACACCTTGTTGCGCCTCAGGAGGTGTCTTGTCTGGCCTAGGGAGGGAATTCTTTAAACTAAAAAACCCACATGTGCACTCCACATGTACTCCACTACCCTTGTAGCTGCTTCCTGCGTGTAGTGCATGCCTGACCTATTCAGGGGGACCCTATATTTCTCCACCCGATAGCGGAGGTCGAGAAATTTGCACCCCAGACCTCCGCAGAATCATCTGAGCCTCTGGTTTAAGCCTTCCACTCGGCTCCGAACCAGAGGACCGTGATCGGTTCTGGGAACAATACTACAAATAGTTACCTCAGATTCCAGCACCCCACGAGCAAGGCTTTCCGCCTTCAACAGCTCCGCCAACCACCTGTATGAACTGAGGATGATCTCTGAACCCACATGGCAGGAGCCATTGGTGCCGACATGAGCAAGAATTTGCAGTCAGACGCACCCAGTACTCTCTACTGCCGCCGGCAGGGCCTCCCCCACATCTCTGATGAGACCCCACGGCAAGCAGACAGAGTGAACACTGGCCTTTTTCTCCGACCTTTCAGCTATTTCCCTAAGGGGCTCCATCACCCGCCTAACATTGGAACTCCCAATCACTAATAAACCCCTCTGCCCCGTGTGCCTGCTCGGACCTTGCTGAAGGAGCGGCCACATGTCCACTCACAGGCAGAGCGGGCGATGCCACACGGCAATGTACATGTACACTGTTGGACCTCTTGCACCTGCGCTTCAGAGCAGACCATTGACCACAATGTCGAAGAATGTCCTGAGAGAAGTTTCTGTGGAGGCTGGAAGGATATCATCAATGCCTCTCCAAGGACATTGGAATAGGTAGACCCTCTTGACAGCACTCTGTAAAGTTGATTGAGACCAGAGCTCTTGCATATCCCTTTTGTACTTCGTTCTGTAAATAATGGTGTGAATTATATATGTATATCCATGTGATAAATAAGTAATCTCCTTACACTTCCGTCCATTACCATACCATATTGATGATTCTTTGATACTGTCTGTATACAGTTTTGATTGATATAGTCATTTGAATGTTAGAACACTTGTTGTTGGTAGCTTGGTACAGCCTGGACAGTGTGTAGTGTATTCCCTTAGTCTGAGAATTATTTCTGTTAAATGTGTATGCCAGGAAAGAGTTGCAAAAAAATCAGGTAGAAAATGAGGCATGCCAAGCACTGAATGGAATTAAGAGGGAGGCTGATTGTGTAATGCTCTACTGTTACAAACACTGATGATAATACTGATTTGTTTCCTACCTGAGAAACATCAGGTAAATGTTTATAATTTTATTTTAAATGTAAACGTTTAAAATTTTATATTTCAATATATTTACATTAGTTTTATTTCAATATATCCATATTTTTTGTTTCTTTTCTGTTTGATGTGGGGTTTTTGAGGTTGTGACACTGTGGTATCAAAATCAAGTGAAAGATAGGGGATTATGAATTTGGGCAAAAATTAGTGAAGTCAAAGAATACAATTAACTGCCCATAATTATTGTTTCAATAACACAGAACAGTTACCATCTAACATTTGGTTTTGAGTATTTGTTATAGACAGAAAAACTATGGAACACATATTTGACTTTTGTTGAGTTACACAGCACAATATAGTGAAACCCCTATTATACTTTATTGTGGATTCAGACTTAAAAAATGCAAATCTGAGGAAAATGTTGACACCCTCAAAATATCAGCAAAAATACATGAATTGACATATACGATTAAAAATCACAACTGTTTTCAATACTTTGTATAATAATTGGTCTAAGTGAAGGAAATTAAATGTACAGTACAATGTTTATCCACTAATTTGTGGTAATGAATTTAATCAGTTCTTAAAAGTCACAGATGTGTAACAGCAAGTAAAAACTCATCAAAAAATTGAAACTGGTATCTGGATACCGGGTAATCTAATCTTTTCTGACATGCAACGACTACAAATTATACGTTCAAAATGCGTTTTTGAGAGCTCATCCTTTGTACACACCCAGAAAAAAAGGAACAAAAATTGTTGAACATGCTGAATTAAACCAAAAACATTACAGCAGCTGTGAGGTTAAACCATAAGCATAAATGTGGACATCTGCTTAATGAAATACTTTGTCACCACTGCTGCTATTGTTTAATGCCTCTCTTGTGAGCCCCATTTCATGTGCTCACTAGTGTTAAAGTGTTACTTTAGGCTTGATGAGAGAAACAGAGACATGAAAACATGAGTTTACTTCCCCAACTGACGTTACAAGCTTTTTAGGAGTCAGCTCGGTGAATTTCTGTACACGGCGTGAAATGTAAATTTGAAAGAAACCTCAAGTGCTACTGTTTCACTTCATGCCCTCTATCACTGCTGCCAGTCTTTATGATCTACAATGTGTGGTGCAAAGCATATACATGAGTAATGTAGGTAGTTTTTGCAATTGTATCATGTCAGATTTGAACACAAAAAGTCTTTAAAATGTGCTATCACCAAACCCTTGTTCTATTTCCGTGTGACATCTCTGTTATAGTACATTATCTGCACGAAAAGTATATTTTCAGCACTTCACAAAATAGTGTCACCCCTAACTGCACTCCCATCATTGAAGGGCAAGTCTCCCTCTCCACACATCCAGGTGAGCTTATTTTGTGTGTGTTAGTGTGGTGTGGTTGCTGTCCTGGCTATTGGGTGGCTTAACAAGTCGCCAGCCAATAAGAATTCACTAGCTGGAAATGGATGTTGTTTCCTCGATTATGATGCAGGTTATTTTTCAAGACTCAGTGTTTGAATTTAAAAGGGTGAAGATTGGTACTGTTGCTGAATACAGTACATCGGAAATAGATGCAAAAAGATGAGACTGAGTTATAATTGGAACAAAAAAGGTGGTGGTTGGTCTCCTTCATCACATGTTGGCTCAGTCTGGAACACTTTGTGTTGTTGACTGACTTGTTTTTCAATTACCACTGCAACCTAGCAGTAGTTGTATCATAATTGTGTGGAGAAGCTAAATGTGACAAGTTGTGCTGGCAGCACCAATCAGGATTATGTCAGCATTTTCTCTCTCATGTCTCCCCTCTTCACGATGGCCTAAAATATTCCCTTAACCCTGCCACCACCTGTGGCATGAACCATCTGTCTTTTGTGCCATTTATAACTCATTCAGTCACATCAAGTGTAAATAGGAAGAAAACAGGATGAAGTCAAGCTAGACGTTGAGTAAGAACTTAGAACCAAGGTAAACCTTACTAGGAAGAAATGTGAAATCAGGGAATTTTTACCATTGATCTTATGGGTTTTTCACATGGGCTTCGAATTTATGGTGTAGAATTGCAAAAAATTAAAATAGGAGAATGTAAAATCGAAGTTCCACTGTAACTGAGTTATGTGGTTTCAGACGCATATGTGACCCAAGGGAAACTCTACTTTTGACATTAGTAATAGGGACTGGATATTAATTGCCTAACAGAAATGGAACTGTTAAGTTGTGTTGTGGAAATGGATGGATTTCTAAATATAGCAATATAGTGAATTAGCTATAAGGAAAGGGATTATTACAGACAGTTGAACGTGGAATAGTGAACGAAAAGAACTACTGTCTATGCATTTGTCGTGTTTTGTAGAGAAACTAATGATTGTAAATAATCAACTTTTTACATTTAATTCATATTATGACAAATTTTTTATGTAATGTACTATTTTTTCATCTTGTAGCACAGTAGAAAATAATGATGTAGCAAAATAGGCAAAGCAAAAGTGATAATACAGAATTAGGCACAAGTTCCATGTCAGTACTACGAACAGACTGATGGAGTTGCAATGGGAAGCCCGTTGTAACCTTTGTGGCCAATTTGTTTATGGAGGACTCCGAGAAACGTGCATTGGAGTCAGCGACCTCGAAACCTGCATGTTTTTTTCAGATACGTAGATGATGCTTTTGTTCTTTGGCCTCATGGTAGTGAGAATTTAAACTGGTTTTTGGAACACCTGAGTTCAATCCACCCGAATATTCAGTTCACTACGGAGGTGGAAAAGAATGGATGCCTTCCCTTCCTTGATGTGTTGGTCAGAAAGTAGACTGATGGTGCGTTGGGATATTCTGTTTATAGGAAGCCTACTCACACTGACTTGTATCTGCGAGCTGATAGTTGTCACCATCCAGCTCAGCGCGGAGGAGTACTTCGTACCTTGGTTCACAGGCCCCACAATATCTCAGACCCTGAAAGTTTGGCAGCTGAGCTATCACATCTTGAAGTCACCTTTTGTCAGAATGGTTATAGTGAGAGGCAGATCAAACTTACGTTGCGCTATCAGCCTTCTGTGCTACAGGTGAGTGATGTTAGCAACAAAGTGGCATGTAAGTCTACGGCCTTTTTGCCTTACGCAGGAAGCATTTCCAACAGGATTGGCCGTATTTTGCAGAAATATGATGTGAAATGTGTTTTTTGACCACCTTCTAAGATTAAGGCCCTGTTGGCGTCCATAAAAGATGATCTACATCTACATCTACATCTACATTGATACTCCGCAAGCCACCCAACGGTGTGTGGCGGAGGGCACTTTACGTGCCACTGTCATTACCTCCCTTTCCTGTTCCAGTCGCGTATGGTTCGCGGGAAGAACGACTGTCTGAAAGCCTCCGTGCGCGCTCTAATCTCTCTAATTTTACATTCGTGATCTCCTCGGGAAGTATAAGTAGGGGGAAGCAATATATTCGATACCTCATCCAGAAACGCACCCTCTCGAAACCTGGCGAGCAAGCTACACCGCGATGCAGAGCGCCTCTCTTGCAGAGTCTGCCACTTGAGTTTATTAAACATCTCCGTAACGCTCGGTTTGTGTAATGCTGGTGTCTATCGTATTCCTTGCAGTTGTTGTTGTGACTTGGCAAGACAGCCAAGCCACTATGAGATAGCCGAAAGGCACGCGTTTAAGCTCACGCAGGCTGGCGTGAGGTCTGGAACAGTTAAAGGAGTTGAGTCTAGTAAAAAAAAGTACGTAGCTTCTGGAATACTTAACTTTAATCCATAATTGGTGAACATCGGTCTGACGGTACATGCATCACAAGATAAATAGCAAATGATAATGGCGCCTTGCTAGGTCGTAGCAAATGACATAGCTGAAGGCTATGCTAACTATCGTCTCGGCAAATGAGAGCGTATTTGTCAGTGTAGCATCGCTAGCAAAGTCGGCTGTACAACTGGGGCGAGTGCTAGGACGTCTCTCTAGACCTGCCGTGTGGCGGCGCTCGGTCTGCAATCACTGATAGTGGCGACACGCGGGTCCGACGTATACTACCGGACCGCGGCCAATTTAAAGGCTACCACCTAGCAAGTGTGGTGTCTGGCGGTGACACCACAGTTGTGGCATGTCGTGTATTGGTCAGACAACCAGGACTGTGGAAGACCAGTGTATTGAACATAAGCATCACACACGCTTACAACAGCCGAGCAAATCCACTATTGCAGAACACTGCCTCAACACCGGTCATCCTATGGAATACAACAACACGGAGATTCTGACTTGCACATCCAGCTATTGGGATAGTGTTATTAAGCAAGCTGTTGAAATCAAGCTATCAAGCACCTTATAAACTGAGATGGTGGATTTTGTTTAAATGCTGCTTGGAATCCGGCTCTGTCTCTCATCAAAAAACATACAGACAGAATTAGTGCTACCTCACCTGTTGATTAATAGTCACTATCGATATTTCTGATGTTGGTTATCTTTGTTTGCGTTGACACTTGTTCTGTGTGTGGTATCTTCCTCTTGTTTCTCCTCTGTGAACCGAGGTATTAAATTTCCTTGCACACTGCTTCCTCCTTGCATTTGTGCCTTGAGAATGGCAGGGTGTGCTCTTATCGATATATCGGCGGTGGTCGACGACGTCACCCGGCAGCAAACCCGTAAGTTATTTGAACATTCAATTCACCGGGGAAAGTTAAGGTCTCACATTTTTTGCACTTGTTTTACTTTATGATATATCACACAAATGTGCCAGTAAAATTTTTAATAATGACATAAATGTCTGATCTTCTGGGCTCGAAAGTCTTCTAAATGGCTCGTCATCAAAGAATTTGTTTTTAATGAGAGTCAAACGCTCAGTGATTCAGGGAATTCAACATACATTCTCGCACATAGTTCAACATGTGAAAAAGGAAATTTACTTTAAAAGTAACACTTTTCAAACAACCATTCATAGTATTTTCCTGCGACCTGTTAGAAATAGGTTGTTTCAGCAGTTGCCAAGAGAGCACCAGATAACAGGCCCCACTGTGCTTGTCCAGCTACGATGATGTAGGAAGCTCATATGTTCGTACATGTGAAACATTAAAAGACCTTACATTATGTCATAAAAGAAACAAGACATCAGAGGATGCTCCAAGAGCATCAGAATTTTGTGAACCATACTAAAATGTGCACATTTAAAGTGCATACTTAAAGTGCACATTCTTATGTCCAGATTCCCAATGAAGTAGGCCTCAACCTGATATTAAGCTTTTCAGTGTGGTTTTCTGGATGAAAATTTTCTTGGAGTACCAGCACTATATTATCTGATGTTTAGTTCTTTGTTATGACATAATGCCACACTTGCTAGAAGATGGAAACATTCACTTGAAATGCAGTGAACAGAAACTAGCCACTAGTGTGGAATTAAACACTTCATTTCAAATACATTAACAGGCTTAGCAGAAAAGATTAATAAAAGCCAAATTTAGTTAGTAAACTGACAAAAATAACTTCATTGTTCTGCAAGTCAATTAATGCTTGACTGTTACAAAGGTGGAAATACAATAAAATCTGAAACCAATAACATATTTTAGCCTTCCGTAATTATGTGAATATATTTTACTTCACCGGCCACAAAAATCCATTTTGTTTTCATTTGACATGAGAGCAGTAAACGAAGAGGAAAAACAAAATCACTAATGTAAACTGTAAACACAGGTCACATAGAGACTACCCACTTCCCCACTATACTTCTGATTGCTCTGGGCATCAGCCCAGGATATACGATATTTCTGAACTGGGGCAATACTATATACAGGGCTATTACAAATGATTGAAGCGATTTCATAAATTCACTGTAGCTCCATTCATTGACATATGGTCATGACACACTACAGATAAGTAGAAAAACTCATAAAGTTTTGTTCGGCTGAAGCCGCACTTCAGCTTTCTGCCACCAGAGCGCTCGAGAGTGCAGTGACACAAAATGGCAACAGGAGCCGCTAAAGCGTATGTCGTGCTTGAAATGCACTCACATCAGTCAGTCATAACAGTGCAACGACACTTCAGGACGAAGTTCAACAAAGATCCACCAACTGCTAACTCCATTCGGCACGCAGTTTAAAGCTTCTGGATGCCTCTGTAAGGGAAAATCAACAGGTCGACCTGCAGTGAGCGAAGAAATGGTTGAACACGTGCGGGCAAGTTTCACGCGTAGCCCGCGGAAGTTGACGAATAAAGCAAGCAGGTAGCTAAACGTACCACAGCCGACGGTTTGGAAAATCTTATGGAAAAGGCTAAAGCAGAAGCCGTACCGTTTACAATTGCTACAAGCCCTGACACCCGATGACAAAGTCAAACGCTTTGAATTTTCAGCACGGTTGCAACAGCTCATGGAAGAGGATGCGTTCAGTGCGAAACTTGTTTTCAGTGATGAAGCAACATTTTTTCTTAATGGTGAAGTGAACAGACACAATGTGCGAATCTGGGCGGTAGAGAATCCTCACGCATTCATGCAGCAAATTCGCAATTCACCAAAAGTTAACGTGTTTTGTGCAATCTCCCAGTTTAAAGTTTACGGCCCCTTTTTCTTCAGCGAAAAAAATGTTACAGGACACGTGTATCTGTACATGCAGGAAAACTGGCTCATGCCACAACTGGAGACCGACAGCTCCGACTTCATCTTTCAACAGGATGGTGCTCCACCACACTTCCATCATGATGTTCGGCATTTCTTAAACAGGAGATTGGAAAACCGATGGATCGGTCGTGGTGGAGATCATGATCAGCAATTCATGTCATGGCCTCCACGCTCTCCCGACTTAACCCCATGCGATTTCTTTCTGTGGGGTTATGTGAAAGATCCAGTGTTTAAACCTCCTCTACCAAGAAACGTGCCATAACTGCGAGCTCGCATCAACGATGCTTTCGAACTCATTGATGGGGACATGCTGCGCCGAGTGTGGGAGGAATTTGATTATCAGCTTGATGTCTGCCGAATCACTAAAGGGGCACATATCGAACATTTGTGAATGCCTAAAAAAACTTTTTGAGTTTTTGTATGTGTGTGCAAAGCATTGTGAAAATATCTCAAATAATAAAATTATTGTAGAGCTGTGAAATCGCTTCAATCATTTGTAATAACCCTGTAGTGCCCCCCCCCCCCCCCCCCTCCATCAAGCGTTTGAGATAGGACATAAAAAAAATAAAATAAAATAAAAATAAAAAAAAAATTAAAAAAAAAATTTGCTCATTTTGCAGCGCACATCTTTCTGAAGAGTCTGATACATAAAACATATGTGTTCGAGTAAGTGTAAGACATGTTATTTGGGCTTAAGTGTGCCAAATGCAGTGCCACGCCTCATCGGACAGCATTCTTCTATGTTATGCAGAGGTTTGCACAGGTTAGACTAGCACGGAGAGGCGTTTCAAACCAATCTTTGGACTGAATAAATCACAAAAACAAAGTAAAGCCATGCTGCTGCTTTCTTACTTGCATGACTCTATAGTACTGGCAGTTATGAAAGACTACTGAGAGTAACTAAAGTCCATATGGATCATGTTATGTGGTCAGGGAAACTGATCCACAGACACTACAAGTAACTGTGTAGCTGGGGATAGTGGTGTGATGCTGAGGAGCACACACACACACTATAGTTAGCAGTGTTCGTCAACCAATGACACAAAAGTATAATGTGGAAGAAGTTATAGATTTTTTGTTATTGCATGGATCTGAAGAATCAGGCCTAAATGAAAGTAGGGAGGGGGGGGGGGGGCTGTCGGGCTGTGGAGTTTTACATGTAAATGGTATGGACATTGTGGTCAGGCATAAAGCCATAAAGCCTCTGATTACTAAGAGTAATGTGAAGCTCTGTTGGCAATAAAACTATGATTAATTAAGGTAAGTCTTGCTGAAATACTATGATGAATAACTGAACTCGGTATGATGGTAGAACTAACTCACAGTACAGAATGTATCTTGGAACATCACATACTGATTTTTCTTTGGGATACAGATTAAATTGTGGAGTGATAGTACAGCATTAATTATAAGCAATATTGGAGGGAAATGAGCATGTAGATATTTGACAATCACTGTATGTGAACAACTGTTAAGTCTCTGCATCAGAGATCAAATTACAGTGTGCCTTTTACTTTTTTATGAGAACAGATGAATGTAATTTCCTAGTGGGGATGCAGGGGTAGGCAGAGTAAGCACGACTTTATCCTATGTTTTCAATTACGTACAAATGAAGGATGATCATTCCATATTGGTTTATTTCTTGAATATGTATGAAATTATTCACAACTGATGCCATAATATTTAATTATTTTGTGTATACCATAAATAGTAGAAAGTGTTTAGTATGAATAAGTTTTCAGTTCTCAATGTAAAAGATAAATAAGCTTTGCCTTACAGTGGCCTTTGGAGGACTGTGCTGCTGCAGCTGTATTATGATAAGTTAATGCGGGATTGTTCAAACAAATGCATTTCTTAGAAGGTAAGTCAAATGACAATTGCAAATGTACAAGAAAAAAGTAAAGAATTTGGCAAGCACCACGTAAGATGATGAGCATAAAAATAACAGTGTGCCAGATATTTAACCCTTGAAACTGGACCAGTACGGTTGCGGCCATACTGTCACACCAGCCTATGATCATAAATGTATGTTTTCACTTTTCTGTTGTGTGTATCTGCACCCGTATCAGTACAATTTCTCCCTTCTGTAATTGAATGGTGCTGCCATCTGTTGGGAACAGCTGGCACTCTGTGCATTTTCAGGAGACCTTGCTTCCATTCCATCTACAGGAACTAAATTCGATACTTGCGCTTTTGCATTGGTGTTTGGTGAGAAAGGCACATTTGAAAGGCTTGAGTGTTGATGAAATTACATAAATACTGCTAAATGTAAATTCAGCTGTGGAATCTGGTAGTGATTTTGAAGACCACAAAGACTATGAGATGTTACAGTTACAATGAGAAAGTGAAGATTCATTGAGTAATGTTGGAATTATTCATGAACTGACACTGACATTTTCAGAGACTGGGGGGGGGGGGGCTCTTCACAGGTGAGAAAGAAGCAAAAGGTTGTAAATAGTGCATACTGATAGATGGTGTGTTTACACCTCAGAATTAAGATTTTACACTGGTAGTTTTGGAGTGGATCCTCATTGTAAATGAAGTGAGGAACCTTGTGAAAGTGAAGGTTTTGATCTTATTTTTGATAGGCAATCAATGGGATACATTACCAATGAAACTAACAGCTTTTACAAAGTAGTGAATGAATTATATATGGATAGGTTGGTTGGTTGGGGAAGGAGACCAGACAGCGTGGTCATCGGTCTCATCGGATTAGGGAAGGATGGGGAAGGAAGTCGGCCGTGCCCTTTCAGAGGAACCATCCCGGCATTTGCCTGGAATGATTTAGGGAAATCACGGAAAACCTAAATCAGGATCGCCGGACGCAGGATTGAACCGTCGTCCTCTCGAATTCGAGTCCAGTGTCTAACCACTGCGCCACCTCGCTCGGTATATGGATATCCCTGGGGAATACAGTGGACACACAAAGGTGCAGATGAGATGTATCTGTTTTTAGCAGTCTGCATGGTGATGACTCACATGAAAAAGAATAGAATGAAGTATTATTGGTCGACAGACTCATTGACTGAAACACCTTCCTTTTTGAAAGTAATGCCTAGGGACAGATTTCTGAGATTTCTTCGAATGTTACATTTTAGTGATGTAAGTGTTTTGGGAGATGCTGAGAGGGGGAATAGAATCACGAGGATCATGAAGGAATGGAAGAGACAGAGAACCAGGAAAGGTAAATCAGAGTATGGAAACTGATGGAAAAGGAAGTCACAGAAGAATAGCAGGAGATTATAAGGGAGAGGTTACCAAGCCTGAACCAAAAACAGAAGAAGAGGAATGGGGACAATTTAAAAGTGCTATGGTAGAAGCTGCAGTAGCTCTATGTGGAAGGCCAAGTGGCCCAAAATAGTGAAAGGAGACACCGTAGTGGAATGAAAGAATTACGAAGGTAGTGCGTAGGAAGAACAATGCCTTCAGACTGTGATTATGAGGAAGGACAGAATTAGCAAGAGAGAAATATAAGTAAAAGAAAAAAGAGGCAAATATGACAGTGGCTGAGGAGAGAAAGGATTGTGGGAACTACAAGGGAATCACACTGACACCACACTGTGCCAAGGTATATAAAAGGATCTTGGAGAGCAAAATCTGAACAAAGGTCGAGAACAAATTGAGAGAGGAGCTGCATGGCTTCAGACCTGGTAGACCCCTGGTTGACCTCAGATTTGCAATGTGGCAGCTCTATGAGCACCACTATAAATTTGGGGAAGACCTTATGGTAACTTTTCTCAATATAGAAAAGGCATTTGATAGCATCTGTAGAAGAAACATCTGGGAAGCACCTGAAAAGAAGGGAGTGGAAAAACAGATAACAAGCATGCTGGAAGAGATGTACTGTGGGACTCTTGAGTTGTGTGAAAGTGGGAAATGAAAGGACAGATTGGTTTCAACAAACAAATGGTTTGAAACAGGACAGTTCATTGTCATCTCTTCTCTTTATTGTGGTCTTGGATGAGATAGTGATTAATGTGGCAGCAAAAACTAGAGATGATAAGATGAAAGCAACGGTATTTTCAGATGACTAATGTATGACATAAGAAGTGTCACAGAATCAAACATTTGGCTAAGTGACACGCTGTAAAAAGAAATGTTAGGTACAGCCTATCTGCCGTACCTCTCAGGCTGTTGCACTGAATCAGTTGTACATTGTGCAAACATGGCACAAAGGTGATTTATAAACTGACAAAGAAGATCAAAGAGTGCCTCGGATTGGCAAACAAGAAAAGGGACCCACTTGCAATGTTGGGAGTACATCGTATACAGTACATGTGGAAAAGTCTACCATATTTACCCGATTGTAAGATGAGGCTTTTCCCCAAATTCGTCATTCAAAAAATACAGTGTCGTCTTACATTCACAGATTAAAGTACTGCTGACAAGGTTAAAATTTTTATGTTGTTTAATAGAGTATATATGGGTCGTCTTTCATTCACAGATGAAGCTTTGGCTATTCAAGTCACGTGCAGATTTATTTTGAAGATTTCGGAAGGACAGGGCTTGGCAAATGATACTCGTGTTCAAACAGGATCAAGATTTCCTGATAAGCTGAAGCCTTTGATACAGTATCAGTGTCGCTTGAACAGTCCTGGACATTTGCCTCACGTGGCATTAGTGCAATGGATACACGAGAAACTATGAACTAGTCACAATGACAATCTACAGTCTGCTTAAAACATGACAATTTACTAAAACACAAGAGCAAATAGCACTAAATTCTTTTATAATACAAACTCTCTTTGTATTTGAACAGTTTTGAAATAAAAGATCTCATACATGTATGGATACTGTGTACAAACATTAATGCCACTTTTTAAGTAGCGGTAACATTAAAAAATGGCTGAAAGCAAGGGGAAACTACAGCCGGAATTTTTCCCGAGGGCATGCAGCTCTACTGTATGGTTAAATGATGATGGCGTCCTCTTGGGTAAAATATTCCAGAGGTAAAATAGTCCCCCTTTCGGATCTCCGCACAGGGACTACACAAAAGGACATCGTTATCAGGAGAAAGAAAATTGGCGTTCTACAGATCGGAGCGTGGAATGTCAGATCCCTTAATTGAGTAGGTACGTTAGAAAATTGAAAAAGGGAAATGGATAGGTTAAAGTTAGATATAGAGGGAATTAGTGAAGTTTGATGGCAGGAGGAACAAGCCTTCTGGTCAGGTGAATACAGGATTATAAATACAAAATCAAATAGGGGTAATGCAGGAGTAGGTTTAATAAAGAATAAAAAAATAGGAGCACAGGTAAGTTACTATGAACAGCATAGTGAACGCATATTGTAGGCAAGGTAGACACAAACCCCACTCCTACAACAGTAGTACAAGCTTATATGACAACTACCTCCTCAGATGATGAAGAGACTGAAGAAATGTATGATGCAATAAAAGAAATTATTCAGATAGTGAAGGGAGACGAAAACTTAATAGTCATGAGGGACTGGAATTCGATAGTAGGAAGAAGAAGAGAAGGAATAGTATGAGGAGGATATGGAATGGGGGTAAGAAATGAAAGAGGAAGCTGCCTGATTGAATTTTGCACAGAGCATAACTTAATAGTAGCTAACACTTGGTTCAAGAACCACGAAAGAAGGTTGTATACATGGAACAGGCCTAGAGGTACTGGAAGGTTTCAGATATATTATATAATAGTAAGACAGAAATTTAAGAGCCACGTTTCAAATTGTAAGACATTTCCAGGGGCAGATGTGGACTCTGATCACAATCTGTTGGTTATGACCTGTAGATTAAAACTGAAGAAACTGTAAAAAGGTGGGAATTTAAGGAGATGGGACCTGGATAAACTGAAAGAACCAGAGGTTCTACAGAGTTTCAGGGAGAGCATCAGGGAACAATTGACAAGAATGGGGGAAAGAAATACAGTAGAAGAAGAATGGGTAGCTTTGAGAGATGAAATAGTGAAGGCAGCAGAGGATCAAATCGGTAAAAAGACGAGGGCTAGTAGAAATCCTTGGGTAACAGAAGTTGTTGTTGTTGTTGTGGTCTTCAGTCCTGAGACTGGTTTGATGCAGCTCTCCATGCTACTCTATCCTGTGCAAGCTTCTTCATCTCCCAGTACCTACTGCAGCCTACATCCTTCTGAATCTGCTTAGTGTATTCACCTCTTGGTCTCCCTCTACGATTTTTACCCTCCACACTGCCCTCCAGTACTAAATTGGTGATCCCTTGAAGCCTCAGAACATGTCCTACCAACCGATCCCTTCTTCTGGTCAAGTTGTGCCACAAACTCCTCTTCTCCCCAATTCTATTCAATACCTCCTCATTAGTTATGTGATCTACCCATCTAATCTTCAGCATTCTTCTGTAGCACCACATTTCGAAAGCTTCTATTCTCTTCTTGTCTAAACTATTTATCATCCATGTTTCACTTCCATACATGACTACACTCCATACAAATACTTTCAGAACTGATTTGCTGATACTTAAATCTATACTCGATGTTAACAAATTTCTCTTCTTTAGAAACACTTTCCTTGCCATTGCCAGTCTACATTTTACATCTTCTCTGCTTCGACCATCATCAGTTATTTTGCTCCCCAAATAGCAAAACTCCTTTACTACTTTAAGTGTCTCATTTCTTAATCTAATTCCCTCAGCATCACCCGACTTAATTCGACTACTTTCCGTTATCCTTGTTTTGCTTTTGTTGATGTTCATCTTATACCCTCCTTTCAAGACACTGTCCATTCCGTTCAGCTGCTCTTCCAAGTCCTTTGCTGTCTCTGACAGAATTACAATGTCATCGGCGAACCTCAAATATTTTATTTCTTCTCCATGGATTTTAATACCTACTCCGAACTTTTCTTTTGTTTCCTTTACTGCTTGCTCAATATACAGAGGCACTTTCCTTCCCCAGTACCACAGACTGTGGCACAATGGTCTAAGACCCAAGGATCATGCCACGTATGCAGTCAAACAACACGAAGAGACACAAAAAGAAAAGACACTTGTTTATATGTTAGAGTGCAACATCTGTTTATATGTAATTCCATTCTGTCAGGAGTACCACTCCCTGAAAAAAAATCTGAGTAAATTTTACACTTCCTTGTAATACTGATCAAGTAACTAAATACAATACAAAAAGTTGATGAGAAAGTAAACATGCCAACAGCTTGTTTTATTTCAAAAACCTATGTAATTAATCAATCCCAAAGTAACTCAGTCCATAAAAACAGGTGACTGCACAAAAACTTGGTCTTCAAGGTGGTGAAAGATGGCTGGCCCTTCTCCCAGGAGTTTGCACCAGACACAAACACTGATATGTTATTCTATTACTATACAGCAATTATGTGCAACCTATTACATTTCATCACAGAACAAAGGTCCAACATGGTGATGTTTGTCTGTCATAGCAAAAAGTCTTTGAACAGAGTCAGAAGGTCACAGAAGGTGTGACATCCTCAGCCAATGCTTCTCGTTCAGGCCACGCACATTGTGCCAGGGCTTCAGAGAACACTTCAGTGGCTAAACCCACTATGACGAGTAACCACAGAGGGAATCTGGATAACAACACAGAAGTCAGACACCAAACTGTGCTTAAATTTCAAGACGTAATTTGAGTGATACAAATACAGATAATCGATAGACTCTTCTGTAGCGCTACTTCAAAGGGTGGAGGAGTATGCTTTTCTATCACATCTAAGATACAAGTTTAAACCAAAACCTGACCTTAGTATTATAAGTGAAGACAAACACTTCAAAATGTCAGTTATTGACTTAACAGGGCTTGACATCAGTAAGAAATTAATCATTTTGAATCTGTATCGATCACTTAGTGGCAGAGTGGACACTTTTTACAATAAAATCTCAACAACAAATGTTAACATAATTCTGTATGAAGATACAGATATAAACACATAACAAATGAATCTTATAGCACCCCCAATAAACATCTTTCGCAGTTTATGTATGTCTACATTGGTCAATCTGTGAAAATACAATACAAATGAATAGATAAAGAAAATCTGATCACCAAGTGACAGCAGGAGAAAACACATATAAAGGTTAACGAAATGAGCAAGCTTTCAGAGACAGAGGCTCCTTCTTCTGGTAGAAAGGTTAAAGGGGAAGGAAGAGGGATAAAGAAAAAGGGCTAGTGAGGTTTATAAAATGGGGAGAGTTCAAAAAAGTCATCCAGAACCCAAGATTAGGGGGGACTTACTAGACGTGATGAGATGGAAAGACTGATCTTCCTTTCCTTTACATCCCTCTTCTGATTCCCTTCAACTGATTGGCCACTGTTTCGTGAGTAGATTTTTTAATCTATCCAATTACATCACATGTTGGTCAATTGTGTGGTGAGGGTAACAGTAATGACTGGATTGGTGACTGACCATGTGGCCACAAATATAGGCAGTGAACAGTGTGGCGTAGCTGTAAAAGATCTTCGTCATCTGTCAGATACTTCCACCTACAAACCTTGCCACAGTGACCCCATTCCAGTAATCCGGATCTCCAGCCACTACTCAAATCCTTAGGCCCATCCCAGATACTCTCCCCAGAGTCCATCTATCTACTTACCCATACCACTCCCCACACTTCCACCTTCTAATACTTCCTAAAGCCCATAAACCCAACCACCCAGGATGCCCCATTGTGGCCGGTTACTGCACCCCCATTCACAGAATCTCTGCTCTCACAGACCAACATCTTCAACCTGTTACCCGGAACCTATCCTCCTATATAAAAGATACCAACCATTTCCTCCACTGACTCTCCACAGTTCCTGTCCCTTTACCACACAGTGCCCTGCTCGTCACTATTGATGCCACCTCCCTGTACACTAACATTCCTAATGCCCATGGCCTTGCTGCTATCAAACACTACATTTCCAGACGCCCTATGGATTCCAAACTAACAACTTCTTTCCTAGTCTATATCCTCACCCACAATTACTTCTCCTTTGAAGGAATTACCTACAAACAAATCTGGGGTATGGCCATGAGCACCTGCATCACACTATCCTATGCCAACCTATACATCAGAAATCTAGAGTAATCCTTCCTACAAACCCAGAATCCTAAACCCCTCACCTGGTTCAGATTCATTGACGATATTTTTGCTACCTGGATTGAAGTTGAGGACACCCTATTCACATTCCTCCAGAACCTCAACAACTTCTCCCCCATTTGCTTCACCTGGTCCTACTCAACCCAACCTTCCTAGTTGTTGACCTCCACCTCAGAGGTGGCTACATCAGTACCTCCGTCCATATCAAACCTACTAACCACCAGCAATACCTCCACTTTGATAGCTGCCACCCATTCCATACCAAGAAGTCCCTTCCATATAACCTAGCCACCATGGGTCATCGCATCTGCAGTGACGAGCAGACCCCCTCAAAATATACCGAGAGTCTCACTGAGCCTTCAGTGACCGTAATTATCCTCCCAACCTTGTACAAAAACAAATCTCCTGTGCCTTATCTTTCCAGTCTGCCACCATCTCCCAAAGTTCCACAGTCTGGCTGCAGAGGGTCATCCCCTCGTAACTCAGTTCCATCCAGGACTGGAGCAACTAAATTACATTATCTGCCATGGTCTCGATTATCTCTCATTGTGCCTTGAGGTGAGAAATGTCCTGCCCACTATCCTTTCCACCCCTCCTACAGTGGTATTCTGTCACCCACCGAACCTACACAATATACTCGTCCATCCTTACACAACCCCTGCTACCAATCACTTACCTCATACCCCTGTAATAGACATAGATGCAAGACCTGTCCCATACATCCTCCTACCACCAGCTACTCCAGTCCTGTCAGTAACATCACCTACCCTATCAAAGGCAGGGCCATCTGTGAAACCAGTCATGTGATTTACAAGCTAAGCTGCAACCACTGTGCTGCATTCCATATAGGCATGACAACCAACAACAAACTGTCTGTCTGGATGAATGGCCACCGACAAACTGTGGCCAAAAAACAAGTGGACTACCCTGTTGCTGAACATGATGCCGAACATGATATCCCTCATTTCAATGACCGCTTCACAGCCTGTGCCATATGGATCCTTCCCACCAAAACCGGCTTTTCTGAATTACGCAGGTGGGAACTTTCCCTGCAATACATCCTATGTTCCCATAACCCTCCTGGCCTCAACCTTTGTTAGTCACTGTCCTCACCCATCCAGCCCCCTCCCTGTTCCCATACCAGCACTACACACCCATCATTTCAACGCCACACCCAGTCTTTTAATTTATTTTTATTTCTCTCCTTTCTGCTACTTACCCCCCCCCCCCCCCCACCTTCTCTCCTGCCCTCCGTCTAAACTGCAGCACTTCACTGTTCGCCACCCCCACCATACTATCCTTCCCCATCCCCGCCTCAACCTCCTCCTTACCCCAACCAGTCGCCACTCGCATCATGCATTGGTGCTACTGCTCGCAATGTCGTTTCAGTTGTCCGAGATTGCAGACGTATGTGGAAGTTGTATTTGCCTCTGTGTGTGTGTGTGTGTGTGTGTGTGTGTGTGTGTGTGTGTGTGTTGTTGACAAAGGCCTTAATGGCTGAAAGCTATAATTGTCAGCATCTCCGCTATATGGTGAATAGCAACTTCACTTCTCTAATATTGTAAAATATCTTGGATTCACAGACAATTTTTGGAAAATAATGGAAGTAAAACCATCTATGGACAAAACCTGCACACCTACAAAAGACTTACCAGGAATCATTGCATGATGTTTCAAGAACACTAGCAAATCATTTTGAGATGTACAAACCTTAAAAAATTAAGTCAGCAGGCTTCAATGAAGTATCAACCTGTCTGCTGAAAAAAATGCATGCAGGATGTATAAGCTCTCATAACTAACATAATTCACATTGGGGAATTTTCCAGAGTAGTCGAAACAGGTACGAACTGTGCCTCTGCTAAAGAAAGGTAATACCAAATACACAGAATACTTCAAATTAATTTCCCTGCTGTCATCATTCTCAAAAATAATACAACTGATAAAAAAAAGACATATCAATGAATTACTTGGATAAATACAACTTTCTAAGCAAGTTACAGTCTGGAGTCCAATGTAGCAGAAGTACAGAATCAGCCACAGTAGAATTAACACAAGTGGTACTGAAACTTCCTAGCAGATTAAAACTGTGTGCCGGACTGAGACTCGAACTCGATACCTTTGCCTTTCGCGGGCAAGTGCTCTACCAACTGAGCTACCCAAGCATGACTCACACCCTGTCCTCGCAGATTTACTTCTGCCAGTATCTCATCTCCTACCTTCCAAACTTTACAGAAGCTCTCCTGCGAACCCTGCAGAACTAGCACTCCTGAAAGAAAGGATATTGCGGAGACATGGTTTAGCCACAGCCTGGGGGATGTTTCCAGAATGAGATTTTCACTCTGCAGTGGAGTGTGTGCTGATGTGAAACTTCCTGGCAAATTAAAACTGTGTGCCAGACTGAGACTCGAACTTGGGACCTTTGCCTTTCGCGGGCAAGTGCTCTGCCAACTGAGCTACCCAAGCACGATTCACACCCCGTCCTCGCAGCTTTACGGGTTCCGCAGGAGAGCTTCTGTAAAGTTTGGAAGGTAGGAGACGAGATACTGGCAGAAGTAAAGCTGCGAGGACGGGGCGTGAGTCGTGCTTGGGTAGCTCACTTGAAAGAGCACTTGCCCGTGAAAGGCAAAGGTCCCGAGTTCGAGTCTCGGTCCGGCACACAGTTTTAATCTGCCAGGAAGTTTCATATCAGTGCACACTCCGCTGCAGAGTGAAAATCTCATTCTGAAAAGTGGTACTTATTGCTCTTGACACACTCATAAATCTTGCTAAGGATGTTGGTGATGCTGATCATAAGACCCTATTAAATAAGCTAGAATCATTAGGATAAGAGGAACAGCTGATGACTGGCTCCAATCACAGATAGGGTACAAGGAGTACAGATCACACAAACATCAAATAAAGCTATGTATCAGTGAAAAACTTATTAGAACCAAAATATATTAATGTAAGAATTCCTCAGGCTGGCATTTTAAGACCAATATTGTTGCAGATACATATCACTGGCTTTCCCAGCAGTGCTAGACTTGGAGAAAAAAAAACCTTTTTTCTGATGTCAACAATATTATAGTCTCTGAGAAAACAAGAGAACTCCTTGCAGAGAAAGCACTTTAAACACTCTGTTTGCAATGGATCAATACGGAATAAAGTTACGCTGAACACAACAATAACAAATGTCATGAATTTCTATTTCAAAATGGGAAAATGACTTGGTTAAATTAAATGTAGATAGCACCTCTATTGAGTGCATACTAAACAGGAAATTCAAAGCAGCATTTTCTACCAACGAATAACCTTGTACAAAAAAGTTTCTATGGAGATCACAAGTACTACAGCAACTTATTTAAAGAGGCTGTTAAATGACAACTTCTTTAACTTATTTAAAAAGACAGTTAAAAGTACCAAAGCTCTGTAGTAAATAGTATTACTTTCTATACCATAGCCGACTACCTGTTCCATCCTTGTCACACTATACCCATAAGTATATAAATGTCTGTATGTATGAATTATGTTTTCTTCTTTATTCTTAAATTGTAATACCGCGTGATAGCCAATATCCTTGTAAGGGCTGAATGAAACAACAACAACAACAACAACAAATGCTACTACTACTTCTACTGCTGCTGCTACCACCACCATTACATATAAAGACGGTCTAAGTATCCTTGATATTCCTTTTGTTTTAATTCTTTTGTCTTATGCCTGTAACCTCACATCATTTACCTTATCCTCGTTAACTGTCCTCGAAGTCTTTGATGCAGGATCGGTTAGAAATCATTTACTCACATAAACGGCTCATCATTTGGTGCCTCCCTCACCCAATGTTATCACCTTATCCTTTCACCTGCGTCAGTTCGCACTTCACTACTACTGATACACACACTACACAAGTCTTGCACTTGGGTGATCCTGGCGTCCCTCTCAGCCTCACAAAGAGGCTGCAAATTACTTTAATACGTCTTGAATAGAAATCGTACAATTGTGGTGTCTCTGGTGGCCCCCTCAGCTTGACACCGCAAGTGGTGGTTTGTATCGCTTGAGCCTTACACTGGTCCAGCTCTCACCTACTATAATCTCGAACATTTAAACTTTTCCCCAGCTAGGTGTACTAAGGTTTGTGACTTACTTATTATTCTCTTATATGCAGTTTTCCTGCATCTGTCCATACAGAACGGATCACTGTTTCTAAAAGCTAGAACTTCAAATGATTTTAACAAGTATTAGAACAACACAAAGCACTTCTCTCAAAAATAATAATTATTTTTCTAGTAAACAACAGAAGAGACAAGGAAAAAATTTACTACGGAAATGAAAGGAAACACAATTTGCTAACAATTCTGTGTTGTGTAAGGGGAACAAAATGAACAATGCAGGCACACACTGTATACTACAAACATCATATTTAGACTGTCATTTATGAAAATTTCACATCATTATTCAATGCTGCCATATGAGCAAAAGAACTTGCTTAAAAGTAGCTTTGGATCAATGTTCTGTTGCTGCTCTGTAAAATGAATTAATTATTAAAACTGTTCAATATAATGTTACCTGCAGCTGTTGGAGGTTGATCTGTAACGCACCACCATCCTGAAGATCTGGATGCACAGATCGTCCATCTAAAACCAATAAATATACAAATAAAAACAAAAAAAACAAAAATGAGAAAAATGCTTTTTTAACAACATATACTGATTGTCTTTAAAATATATAATAAGAACTGCCATTCACTACACGTATATGACTCTTGTAATAATATTACCAACTCATAAAATGTGCTATAAAAGATAATTATAAAATAAACATTATTATATCATATTTTTACGCCTTTGTCTTTTGTTTCACCTAGCAAACAATAGTGGCTTTCTAAATGCTGGCACTCCCTTTTATGCTCAGTACTACAAGCTCATCAGCCAAATTCTGGAATTCAAAAACTGACGGTTTTAATTTATGTTACTTCCATTAACTTACTAGCTGCTTTGATATCTTTTGATTGTGCATGTTATGTTGTTGTTACTCCTTTACCTACACTGTTTTCCTTAACTTTCCTCTATCTCATGTCTATGTTTTTCTCTTAAATGGTGATTAAAGTTCCAGAAGTTTGAGATTTGGTGCATTTCTATGTTAGTTTGTATATTAGCAGTGAAGCAACTGATCCTAACACGATATCAGGTAAATAAGTGGTCCTGTTTTTGTCTAATGGGGTGTCTTTGAAGCTGGGATGATGTCAGTTTTACTTTAAACGTGTGTCTGTCTGCAGTACTAAAACTTTCTTCTGCCCGATACACTTAATGTCTGAAGGTAATGACAGCAATTTATTAATTTTATTAGAATAGAATCAAAATTGGTATTTCTTAGTCAGGTGCAGAGATTTTGGGTGTTGTTATTCTAGGCAATACGACACCTGCTTCAATAAAACCAGTAATTTCTTTCTTTCATCCATGTAAGGCCTGTAAGATGGCGGCTGCAGTGTAACATGTGTTAAGTTCAATCTCGCGACATTTAGTTGAATTCGAAGGTGCTCTCGTAGATGGTGTTGTCTAGTACCAGTGGAAATTGTGTAAACAACAGTGTTCTGTGTGGTAGTGCTATTTTTTCTGTGCTCCACCATATCTATGCTGGAGAAAATGGTAAACAGGAGAGTGAACAGCAGCGCGTCCAGCAGCAGGGAAGCAGCAGGTGCAGCGGGCTTGCTCTTGGTGGAAGATGTGGCCATGGCTCCCGGTATAGCTGAGTTGGTCCGCTCTGAGGTAAACGCTGCGCTTCGCGATAAAGACAATCTCAATCTGATAGCAGGCACTATATCAGATACAGTAACGGCAGCAGTATTGGCCAAAATGGTGAAACTGTTGAGGCCAATACTGCCGAAATTACAGCATTAAAAAAGTCTGTGTCTGAATATGAGAAAAAGGCATGACAGTTGGAAGTAAAACTATCTGCCGCAACAGACGAGCTAGAACAGTACCAAAGGCGAAATAGTCTACGACTGTTTGCCGTAACAGAAAATAAGGAAGAAGGCACAGACAAACTGCTTATACAGGTTGCACGTGAAAAATTAGGCACTGAAGTGACTAAGGTAGACATTGACAGGAGCCATCGGGTGGAACGAAAACTACCAGGTGCTACCAAACCTCGTCCGACAATAGTTAAATTTGTCTCATACTGAAAAAGGGCAGAATTCTTTACCCAGAAGGAGAGGTTAGCAAGACAGCGCTTATAATAAGGGAAGATCTGACACACGAATGGCTAAAGATTTTAAACAGTGCCATATCCCATTTCGGTCTTCTGAATGTGTGGGCTCAGGATGGCAGAGTAATCATGAAGACAGCAGCAGGAAAGAATACAGTCACAAACATGACAGAACTGAATAGTATTAAGTGAAGCTACTCGAGCCAAAAGTGTAAACTTAACACCATTTGCAAATTGTAACATCCCCTATACTCAGATATACTGTCTCATAATTGTATTAACTTTTTAATTATCCCCATATTTGTACCTTCAACTAATTTTTTTTAATTGTATTAACTTTGTATTATTTTTTGTACCTGTAGCTCGGACGTTTACTTAATTTTAGTTACTGCTAATACTATTTTTATTTGCTCAGTTTATTCACTTCCATTCTGTAATAGTACCATTGCAATTATTAGTCTCTCCTTTTGTTCATTAATCACCCATCTCTTTGGTTTCAATTGCTCATAATTAAAAATCACTATCAGTATCACTTTAGTAAATTTCAATCTAATTGTAGTTTTCCTACGATAATCACTATCAGTGTCACTCTAATAAATTTCAATTTAATCCTACCTTCCTATGATAATCTACTAGTTATTAAGCTTACTTCTCTCTGCTGGTAGCATCGGCCTTTTAAATCATTCCCCTTTTCCTTATTTCCATCCTAAGCTGTTTCAAATACACTAATTACATTTCACCTTTTACGACAGAGGATACACAGTGACACACAGCCGTCACTGTTTTGGTCATATTCTCCTTGCACCAAATACCACTACTCCATTTTCTATACCCCTGCAACAATAGGAAATATCTTGCAATCGCCTTTCTTTTGGCACTCGTGGAGTCACAAACAGGTCGCGCAAAATCTCGGACACCCCTCTGTTATGTCACTTCACGGAAGCAGCGGCCAGTGACCCTGGTGGCAGGGAGTGTCCAACAAAGGGACAAACCAGTCTACCACCCTACTCCAGGCTGTCCAGGGGATGAGTCAGAGCTTTTAGTAGTGCACTGCAACATCCAGTCTTTATCTGCAGACAATAGACAAAATTTTGTCTTGAGAAATACTGCAAAAAAATACTGCAGCCATTTTCTACAAAAAAATGTTCCCCCCCCCCCCCCCCCCCCCCCCCCCAAAGTCTAAGTGGCGTATTTTGAGACTTTAAGAATAAACAGTTTTTTTCTTTTTAATTTTGTTTAGTGCTCATTACCTGCTACCATTTGTTATATATTCCTGACATTGTGCCAGAATGTGGACAGTATACAGCACCATATTAAACTCAGCAGAAAAACTTCAAAAAGCCAAGATCACTAGTAAAATATTTACTTGGATAATCGGTTTTGGTAAGACTACATTACCATATTTTGATCTTATGCTTTATATAAATAATCTATGCTACACATTGTGTCTCATCACAAATACACATGTGAAGATTATGAAAAGCACTTGATAGGCATCTTCAGTGGCCTGTAATATGTATATTTTTGTTTATGCTATTTGGTTTATATCTGGGATGACAGTCAAAAAGTAAAAATTATCAAAACACCATAACTTTACACACTGAAGTCCCAAGAAACCAGTATAGCCATACGTATTCAAATACAGAGAGATGTAAACAGGCAGAATATGGTGTTGTGGTCGCACCACCTATATAAGACATAAAGTGTCTGGCGCAGTAGTTAGATCAGTTACTGCTGCTGCAATGGCAGGTTTTCAAGAATTAAGTGAGTTTGAACATGGTGTTATAGCTGGCACATGAGTGATGGGACATGGCACCTCCCAAGTAGCGATGAAGTGGGGATTTTCCTGTACGACCATTTCATGAGTGTACTGTGAATATCAGGAATCTGGTAAAAGATCAAATCTCCGACATTGCTGTGGCTGGAAAAATATCCTGCAAAAATGGGATTAACGAAAACTGATGAGAATCATTTGACATGATAAGAACTGCAACCCCTGTGCAAATTGGTGCAGATTTCAATGCTGGGCCATCAATAAGTCTCAGCGTGTAAAACAACAAAACATCATCAATATGGGCTTTTGGAGCTGAAGCCCCACTTATGTACCCTTGATGACTGCATGACACAAAGCGTCTGGGCCATCAACACCGACATTGGACTGTTGATGACTGGAAACCTGTTGCCTAGTCAGACGAGTCTCGTCTCAAATTTTATCGGCACATACGGATATGGAGACAACCTCATGAATCCATGGAGCCTGCATGTCAGCTGGGGACTTTTCAATCTGGTGGAGGCTCTGTAATGGTGGGGCGTATGTGCAGTTGGAGTGATATGGGCTCGATATGTCTAGATACGACTCTGACAGATAGTACGTACTTAAGCACCCTGTCTGATCCCCTGCATTCATTCATGTGTATTGCGCATTCCGATGGACTTGGGCAATTCCAGCAAGACAAGGCAACACCCCACATGTCCACAATTGCTACAGAGTGGCTCTAGGACCACTCTTCTGACTTTAATCACTTCCACTGTCCATCAAACTCCCCAGACATTAACGTTATTGAGCATATCTGGGATGCCTTGCAATGTGCAGTTCAGAAGAGATCTACATCCCATCATACTCTTATGGATTTATGGACAGCCCTGCAGGATTCATGATTTCAGTTCCCTCCAGCACTACTTCAGACATTAGCTGAGTCCATGCCACATCATTTTGTTGCACTTCTGCGTGCTCTCAAGGGCCCTACAAGGTATTTAGCAAGTGTACCAGTTTCTTTGGCTCTTCAGTGTATGTAAATGAAAACGACAGATCTACAAAAGTTCAAGATGGCTGATTACTTGCAATTTGTTTTCTTTCTGCTAGAAGTTGCAGCTTAGTATGCACTATTATTTTCTTCTTTCCTTATTTGCTGAATTAGAGGCTTTCATAGCCCTATTTGATATTTTGGCAACAGTTTCTACAAGGTGCGACAATAAAGTAATGAGACTGATTTTCTTTGCAAGATGTGGCAACCCTGCAGGCTTGCATAGGCACAATATCTTTGACCTTTGTCTTTAAACTGCTTCTAGTCCAAGCGGCACATTGATGCACCTGCTCAGTCGTGAGTTGTGCTATAATAAGTTAGCACGTTTTTGTGTCTCTCGTCACAGAAATGTAACCGCATAATATTGCACATTGGTATGCGGTATTTAGAAATTATAAAACTATTGCTCATTTTCATCATCTATAAAGGCTGAGTGACAGAATTACTTACCACCTGGATCATCACAAAGATGTAAGTCAATGTGCTTAAGCAGAAAATGATAGGAAGTTTCAATGAAGTCGTAGCGGTTAAAGAGACGGGACAAAGTGCTTCCAGAATCTTTGATATGTTCCTGTTGTGATATTTGTGCTTGATACTCAGGTAGCATCTAAAAAACAAACAAACAAACAAACTGGTTGATGTTAGGTTCACATAGAATTAACACAGCAGTAAGAGTTACAATTTATTCGGTTGTGCATCACCCAAGAACTTCTGTGATTCCATTATTCCGAGGCGTTCTCAACTCTGCTTGAGAAGCTCTAAAATAATGATTGACAATTTACTTACAAAATTAAAGTGTTATTTTGTACATTATACATGAACAGATTACCACAGTATCATAGCATTAGCATCTGTCTTGCCAATATACAATAAAAACATGAATCCTAAAAGCAAAAGATATAACTAAACAAATGTATAAACGGAGCAAAAATGCATTTGTTTATTAATAATCTACTTTGAGAAATGAACCTGCTTCAGAAATTGAGACAGAGAACTGGCACGGCACATGGATTGCTTGTACTCAGAGAGTGAAAAGTCAATAATGGTGATGGTAAAAGAATGACATGGTATTGTTGATCTAAGGAATTTTCATAAAGTGGTCTCGGGAAAACTCAAAAATCAAACAATGTAGGAAAGATGTTGGTAGGAAGGGAAAAATGGCACAGGCTGTGAAGCAGTCACTGAAATGAAGAACATCATGCTGAGCAGCATGCTCAGCAATTGGGTTGTCCAGCTGTTTCTTGGCCATAATTCGACAGTAGCCATTCATACAGACACAGAGCTTGTTGGTTGCCATGCCCATGCAGAACCCAGCACATTGCTGTGTTCTACATTTCAGTGACTGCTTCACAGCCTGTGCTACCTGGATCTTTCCTACCTACACCACTGAACTGCGCAGGTGGGAACCCTGCCTGTAATATATCCTATGTTCCCATAACACTCCTGGCCTCAACCTTTGTTAGACATTATCCTTTACCCACCTATCAATCTTTTCTTCTGTCCTTTCTGCTGCCCCCCCCCCCCCCCCCTCTATGCCCACCAACCCCGCCATCTATCTAACTTCCTGACTGCACCTATCTGCCCTATCCTCTCTCCACCTTGTCCCTGTATGCTTCCACAAGTCACAATTCACCAACCCCTACCCTGCTATCCTTCCCCCTTCCCGCACCAATCTCCTCCTTACTCTCACCACCTAGATTGCTTCTCCCATCATTCACTGATGCTCGCAAACTGGCCTTGGCAGCCAGAGACTGATTTTTTGTGTGTGTGTGTGTGTGTGTGTGTGTGTGTGTGTGTGTGTGTGTGTGTGTGTGTGTTTTGTCTGATTCCGAAGAAGGCTTTTTTGGCTGAGAGTGTGCTTGTTTGACAGTCTTTTTGTTGCGTCTATCTGTGACTCAGCATCTCAGCAAACTATCTTGTTCATAATATTGTCACAAAACCTTAGAAATCCTACGTCACTGTGCCACCTGGTGGGCACAATAAAGGTCATCTAATGTTATACACACAATGTATTAGGCTACATGCTGAAAGCAGAAAATGTAACAACACTTATACATCACGGCGTAAATGACAAAGTGTACCATATACTGGCCTTAGTTCACATTGTTACGTGCATTATTTGTATTCTGTTTGCCTTCTACAGCAATACAGTTTTCTTAACATATGATTAAGATCAAATCATCTCTACAGTCACTGCCATGTTACCTTTAAGTGCTTTCCTTGTAACAGATAGTGACTTATTCAACCTGTAACATATATTTATTAATCATTTAATTAAGATACAGGATACCCTTCAAAGATCAGTGATATAATTCACTTTGAACCATGGACCTTACCATTGGTGGGGAGGCTTGCGTGCCTCAGCGATACAGATAGCTGTACCATAGGTGCAACCACAACAAAGGGGTATCTGTTGAGAGGCCAGATAAATATGTGGTTCTTGAAAAGGGACAGTAGCCTTTTCAGTAGTTGCAGGGGCAACAGTCTGGATGATTGACTGATCTGGCCTTGTAACACTAACCAAAACAGCCTTGCTGTGCTGATTATTGCGAACGGCTGAAAGCAAGGGGAAACTACAGCCGTAATTTTTCCTGAGGACATGCAGCTTTACTGTATGGTTAAATGATGATGGCATCCTCTTGGGTAAACTATTCCGGAGGTAAAATAGTCCCCCATTTGGATCTCCAGGCAGGGACTACTCAAGAGGATGTCGTTATCAGGAGAAAGAAAACTAGCGTTCTATGGATCGGAGCGTGGAATGTCAGATCCCTTAATCGGGCAGGTAGGTTAGAAAATTTAAAAAGGGAAATGGATAGATTAAAGTTAGATATAGTGGGAATTAGTGAAGTTCGGTGGCAGGGGGAACACGACTTTTGGTCAGGCGAATACAGGGTTATAAATACAAAATCAAATAGGGGTAATGCCGGAGTAGGTTTAACAATGAATAAAAAAAATAGGAGTACGGGTAAGCTACTACAAACAGCATAGTGAACGCATTATTGTGGCCAAGATAGACACGAAGCCCATGCCTACTACAATAGTACAAGTTTGTATGCCAACTAGCTCTGCAGATGACGAAGAAATTGAAGAAATGTATGATGAAATAAAAGAAATTATTCACATAGTGAAGGGAGACAAAAATTTAATAGTCATGGGTGACTGGAATTCGGCAGTAGGAAAAGGGAGAGAAGGAAACGTAGTAGGTGAATATGGATTGGGGGTAAGAAATAAAAGAGGAAGCTGCCTGGTCGAATTTTGCACAGAGCATAACTTAATAATAGCTAACACTAGGTTCAAGAATCATAAAAGAAGATTGTATACATGGAAAAAGCCTGGAGATACTGACAGGTTTCAGATAGATTATATAATGGTAAGACAGAGATTTAGGAACCAGATTTTAAATTGTAAGACATTTCCGGGGGCAGATGTGAACTCTGACCACAATCTATTGGTTATGAACTGTAGAAACTGCAAAAAGGTGGGAATTTAAGGAGAAGGGATCTGGATAAACTGACTAAACCAGAGGTTGTACAGAGTTTCAGGGAGAGCATAAGGGAACAGTTGACAGGAATGAGGGAAAGAAATACAGAAGAAGAAGAATGGGTAGCTTTGAGGGATGAAGTAGTGAAGGCAGCAGAGGATCAAGTAGGTAAAAAGACGAGGGCTAGTAGAAGTCCTTGGGTAACAGAAGAAATATTTAATTTAATTGATGAAAGGAGAAAATATAAAAATGCAGTAAATGAAGCAGGCAAAAAGGAATACAAACATCTCAAAAACTAGATTGACAGGAAGTACAAAATGGCTAAACAGGGATGGCTAGAGGACAAATGTAAGGATGCAGAGGCTTATCTCACTAGGTGTAAGATAGATACTGCCTTCAGGAAAATTAAAGAGACCTTTGGAGAAAAGAGAACCACTTGTATGAATATCAAGAGCTCAGATGGAAACCCAGTTCTAAGCAAAGAAGGGAAAGCAAAAAGGTGGAAGGAGTATATAGAGGGTCTACACAAGGGCGATGTACTTGAGGGCAATATTATGGAAATGGAAGAGTATGTAGATGAAGATGAAATGGGAGATATGATACTGCATGAAGAGTCTGACAGAGCGCTGAAAGACCTGAGTCAAAACAAGGCCCCGGGAGTAGACAACATTCCATTAGGACTACTGACAGCCTTGGGAGAGCCAGTCCTGACAAAACTCTACCATCTGGTGAGCAAGACATATGAGACAAGCAAATTACCCTCAGACTTTTCTCCTAATAATCCAAAGCTGACCATTCTACTCACTAAGTGGCAGAAGGATAACACACATATAAAAAGTATTAAGTATGCAAGCTTTCTCGTCCTGTCTGGTAAGTCTCCCGTGATCTGGAGTCTGGGTGACTTTTCCAAACACTACCCCTTTTCCTAATTCTCAACAGTCCTTTTCATTCACCCCTCTTCCTTCACCTGAAACCCTTCAGCCAGAAAAAGTAGCCATTGGCTCCAAAAGCTTACATACATAGTATCTTTTATATATGTTTTCTCCTGCCCTGCTTGGTGAGTAGATTTTCTTCTACCCAATTAAATTATGTTTCCAAAAATGGATTATCTTTGTTGACATAAGGTTGACCATTTGCCTTCCCAACCGCACTCCTCACGTGCTCATTCCATTTCATATCACTTTGCAGTGTTACACGCAGATATTTAAAACAACAAGACTGACATAAGGTTGACCATTTGCCTTCCCAACTGCACTCCTCACGTGCTCATTCCATTTCATATCACTTTGCAGTGTTACACGCATACATTTAAAACAAGACTGTGTCAAGCAGGACACTACTAATGCTGTATCCCTACATTATTGGTTTGTTTTTCATAGTTATCTACATTAACTTACATTTTTCTGCATTTACAAATCACTGCCATTCAGCACACCAACTAGAAACATTGTCAAAGACATCTTTTACCCTCCAACAGTCAATCAATTTCAATACCTTCCCATTCACCACAGCATCATCAGTAAAACCTCAGACTGCTACCTACCCTTTCCCAGACCATTTACATATATAGAAAATAATAGCGGTCCTATAACACTTCTGTACGACACTCCTGACGATATCATTGTCCCTGATGACCACTAGCCATAGAGAACAATGCACTGGGTCCTATAACTTCAGATGTCTTTGAGCCAGTTACATATCTGGGAACCTATTCCACATGCTCGTATCTTTGTTAAGAGCCTACAGTGGGGCACCGTGTTGAATGATTTTCGGAAATAAATGTGGAACCTGTTTGTTGCGCTTCATCCATAATTTGTAGTATATCATGTGAGAAAGGGCAAGCTGAGTTTCGCACGAGCAGTGCTTTTTAATACTATGTTGATTTATGGACATAAGCTTTTCAGTCTCAAGGAAATGTATTATACTGGAACTCAGAATATGTCCCAAAATTCTGCAGCAAACCAATGTTAATGATACTGGTAATTTTGTGGGTCAGTTCTTTTCCCTTCTTGTATACAGGAGACATGTGCTTTTTTCCAGTCACTTAGGACTTTGCACTGGGAGAGAAATTTGCGATAAATGCAAGCTAAGTAATGGACACTCTGTAAAACCGAACTGGGATTCCATCTGGATCTGGTGATTTATTTGTTTTCAAACTCTTTCAGTTGTTTCTTTACACCATGGGTGCTCATTACTAAGTTGCCCAAACTGGACTCCGTGTGATGGTCAAACAATGATATGTTTGTACAATTCTCCTGCATGAATGACTCATAATAAGTGAATTTAAAACTTACGATTTCCTTTTGCCATCTTCTACTGCCACACCAGACTGGTCAATGAGTGAGTGGATGAAAGCCTTAGACCTGCTTAGCTATTTACACAGGACCATAATTTTCTTGGGTTCTCGGCCAGGTTCTTTGCTAACACATGACAGTGGTAGTAGTTGTATGCTTCATGCGTAGATCTTTTCAAAGATGCTCATATGTCTACTAACCTTTGTCTGTTTTAATTTGCACATTCTTTTTGAACTGATAGTGCAACAGCCTTTGTGTCCTCAGCATTTTCTGTTGTCATTAAACAATGGTGAGTCTTTTCTGTCCTTAAGCCAGTTACTAGGTGCCTACTTCTCAAAAGCATGATTTACAATCTATTTAAACTTTGCCAATAATTCCTCTATGCCCATCATAATGGAAATAAATGATGTCAATTCACTGTCTAAATGAGATGCTACCAATTGCTTTTCTGCTCTTTCTAGCAGAAATAGTCTCCTAACCTCTTTAACTGATTTATTAACTTCCGTAACCCCAGTCGATATGTTGAGATTAAAATTACTAATCTCCATCTCTATATCTACACCATCAATAAGGTCCAGCCTATTTGTAGCTACAAGGTATAAGGTATTCCCATTACATATGAGCTGCCAAACTGGCTGCTCCAGACAGTTTTTGGCAAATGTCTTCAAAAATACTTTGCAATACTGACTGTACCGCCTGCAATGCTTGGAAAGTTAAAGTTGCCTCCAACTAGAACTGCATGATCTAGTTATTTACACACTATTCATCATAGATCTTCTTTGATTGACTCAAACTGCCACAGCGGAATCGGCTGGCCAGTAAGTAAACCCAACAATTAACTTGGTTTCATCTAGACCTGTTATACATGACCATATAACATCATTTTCACACTCAATTTCAACCTCAACAGATTTTGGCAACTACAACTAACACTCCCCCTCCTACGGCATCTATTCTACGTTTCTCATATACTTTCCATGACTCACTAAAATCTCAGAGCTTTCTACTTGCTTTCTACTTTTGGTTTCAGCCAGCTCTAGGTCCCAAGAATAATTTGAGCATGAGAACTTCACTGGAGGGCAGCAAATTCAGTAACCTTGTTATGAATAGTATTACAATTTACTAAGAAAATTATGGCAGTCAAGTGTCTTTACTCTGAATGCAGCATCTACTGGCAAGTGTTGATCATAGTACCTGAAACTACTGCCTAGCCTCAATAACCCCTATATGCACTCCGCAAGTACTCTACTACCTGAGTAGCTGCTGCCTTTGTGCAGTGCACCCCTGACCTATCAAGGGGAGTCCTGCAATTCTCCACCCCATAATGCAGATCCAGAGATCTGCAGATAAGACTTCCAAAGAGTTGACAAAGTCTTTGGTTAAGACCCTCCATTCAGCTCCAAACCAAAGGACCCCAATCAACACTGGGAACAATGTTACAAACTGTAATCTATGCTTTCAACCAACACACAAGGCCAGCACCTCCACCAGCCATCTGTATGAAATGAGGATGGTATCAGAACCCATGCGACAGGTGTAATCATTGCCAATGTGAGCCTTGGAGACCATTGCATCCTGCAAACTCAATAGCAATACGCAAAGCCACCTCCACACCTTGGATGAGGCCCCAGGGCAGACCTACTGAGTGCACAGTGGCTTTCTTTCCAGCCCTGAACACTATCTTCCTAAGAAGCTCCATAACGTGCCTAATGTTGGAGCTCCTGATAGCCAGCGAACCACTACCCATATGTGTCAGCTTGGACCTTGCTGAAAGAACAGCCACCAGTTCACTCACACGATGAGGCCAGACGCCAGCCTCCACACTGGTCTTTTGCCTCGAGCAACACAAACAGATTACCACCTGTCACATAGCCTACTGTAAAGGTGGACCCACCATATCGGCTACACTAGGAAATGCCTTGGCAGCTGAGTCCGTGGGTGAAACAAGCAACAACTGATATGTCTCAGGCAATGCACCAGATTCTCTGCCACCTCTACATCCTGAGGTGGCAGCCTGAGGGCCAAACCCCTTTCATGTTCTTCATTTCCCATTTTATGCTGGACTCTCAATCACTGATATCCAAATTTAGAAGTTATCTGTTCATCACTTTCCTATACTTGCCATTTACTATACTGGCCACACTGCTATTGCGACTCTTGCATGTTTTTTTGTACGAGATACTGAAATTCTAAGTTTACATTAAAAAAAAAAAAAAAAAAAAAAAAAAAAAGCTTTTTTATTTCAATGTTAATTCAAATACCATAACTGTTCCTGCTCTGCCCACAAGGTTATCAGATTTTGCCAATCTAAAGCACCACTCTTACTACCTACTCTTTATAGTGTTACCTCCTAGTATGGATAGGGTAAAGTGTGCAACTTTGTTCCTCATCTTACAAGATCAATTCAAATGAAGAGTAAATTTGCAGCTAAGTGCAAGCGATCCAGATTAGCTTTTAGTGTCTTGTTTCCTCTCTCTCTCTCTCTCTCTCTCTCTCTCTCTCTTTTCCCCCATCTCCTTCCTACAAAAAAGATTAGGATATAATTTCAAGTAAAAGTGTTATAATAATAAAGCTCCAAAACTTAAACATTATTCAAATACAGGATGTTTACTACAGATGTTCTTGGGACATAAAATAGCCACAGTTGTTTGCAAGAAATGGCACTGGACATTTCTATATTATTTGTAAACCTCAATATTGTCAGGACACTTTCCTAACTTATTGTATTGAAAGAACTTCTTTCTTTAACAATAAAATTACTGATAATTTTCAAATCTAATACAAAACTTACATGCCCAAAACTTTTTACATATAATATTTTCTCAACTTCTTGATCTGGTCTTGCTTCTGTCATCTTGCTATACAATTATTTCCTAGTTGAGGAGTCACATTCTGACAAGTCCTAGCACAAATGAATCTATCAGTAACTTTCTCTAGCACTAACAAGTCCTTGATTTTATCAAATATCATTTTCTTAACTGTTCTTAATAACTGGATTTCATTTTGTAGCAAATTTACAAAATACTCCTATATTACTATAAGAAGTTTCAGCTGCTTCTTTACATATGCTGGAGTATTTACTTCAGAGCTAGAGAGCAACACACCTTGCAAAGCAAAGGTATCTTTCACCACTTATCTCCCACTTGCCCATAATACACCAACGCTATCTGTACATAACTTGTGACACACCAGGATGTAATAGGGTCAGTCCATTCTTCCAACGAATCAGAAGTTATTGTGGGCATCCTGGTTACGTTATGTCTTCTCTCGTTCATTTAAGTTCATTCTGAAATGAATGAATACACTTTTCTGGTGTGTAAGGTTTAGAAGAATTGAAAATGTCAAACCAGTTATTGAACTTATATACAAAAGGTTTGATTTCCAGCTGTTAGTTACGAAACTTTCTTCACCCTGATAATGGAAAACTTTCACATTTGAATGAGAGAACAGCTCTGACTTGAACGTGACATAACAGCACTTGCAGTGGATGAACAAGCAACATTAGTCCACGAAGAGCTAACATGACTTATCAGTCGCAGTATCTTATTGAAAAATAATGAAAACTTTTGAATCATATACAGGATCACTATCACTAAGAAGCTGTGCAATATAAAAATACTATAACAGTATTGTAATCATTTGGTGTTGTCAAATCTGTCTGCATGACCATTAAGTACTGTGTTGAAGGTAATACCATGAGAAGTGTTATAAAAGCTGGTAAAAAGAGATGTTTTCTCCTTCATGCAAAAAATGTTACCATGAGAAGTGTTATAAAAGCTGGTAAAAAGAGTTATGTTTTCTCCAGCATGCAAAAAATGTAATGTGAGTCTCTTGTACATCAGCACTGTTGTGCACCCAATTCTGCGAGGAAAGAAACACAATTAGCACTGCAAAAAACATGTTTTTCCTTTCTTTTCCTTTTCCTTTTCCTTTTCCTTTTCTTGGGTGGGGGGCAGGGGGCGCAGGTAATAATCAGGCACAGATTTCAATGCCAAGCAATCCATACATATTTTACCAGTCCAATAAACATACAAACTGATAAATGATGATGAATTAAATAGTGTACTTGTATACTGTACTTTTTAGTTGGTTATTCCCTGTTTTGGGCACTTAATTTATCTTTATTCATCCAAGGATCATGTCACAATGATGATAGGAATTGCCGAGGTAATATAATGTGAATCAGTAGCTCAAAATAAGCACGACACAGAATCGATAACATGCTTTATGAGGATGGGGCAGCTGTTTTTGTTTTGTTTTAGGGTGCAAAAACAACAGGAGTCATACGCTCCTAAGTCAAAGCTATAGAGCACGAAGACAGAGAGGAGTTAAGAAATGACTATACGTCAATCCCAACTGACATAAGAGAAGACAGCTAAAAAACAGGGATGTGGAGAAACAGCTACAAAAGACACCGTACAGAAATGGAGGTCCACAAGTAAAAATTAAATGGCCTTTGCCATATTGCTTAGATGGATAAAAAGTAAAACACGGTCAACAGCTCACATGTCATTTGCTAAACCGGCTAATAACTCAAACGTCAAAGCCAAGAGGGAACATAAACCGTTAAAAAATGGGCATTTCATCAGGAAGTGGCGAACAGGTAAAACTTGGGCGCAATGTGTACAAAGTGGTGGGGGAGCGCCACTGATCAAATGACAATGGCTAAAAAGGCAGTGCCCAATACGCAACCTAGTTAAAATGACCTCCTCCCAGTGGGAGGGCCGAGAGGAGGTCTTCCAAGCTGTTGGGAGAGGTTTAATAATTTGGAGCTTATTCCCATGAATGGAGGACCAATGGCAATGCCAAAGGGACACACAGCCACACAGAGATCACTGGAGGGAATATAGGAACTAGTGGGCTAAGGTACGAGGTCTGCAGCCTTGGCAGCAGCGTCAGTAACCTCATTTCCTGGCAGACCGACATGACCAGGAACCCACACAATCATCACAGTGACTCCACCAAGAGTGAGCAAGTGACAATTTTCCTGAACCCGTTGCACTAATGGATGAGCAGTGTACAGCCTTTGAAGGGTGCTGAGAGAGTCTGAGTAGAGGACACAATTGGAAAGTCTGTGTCGCTGGATGTACTCTGTGGTCTGATACAGGGCAAAGAACTCAACTGTAAATATTCAGCAGCGTGCTGGGAGCCGATACTGAAAGACATGGGCGCCAATGACGAAGTCACACCTGACACCACAGTCAGTCCAAGATACATCAGTGTTGACAAATGTACTATCGTGAAGTTCCATGCAAAGGTTGTGAAACTGAAGGTGATAGAGCGAGGCTGGAGTAGTGTCCTTAGGAAGTGAATGAAGGAAGGGCAAAATTAACATGGGCCACTTCATGAAGCCAAGTTGGTGAAGGGTTCGCACCCACCAGGAAAGTTGCAGGTAGTGTGAAGTTAAGCCACTGGAACAAGTGCCAAAAGCAGACTCCAGGAGGTACCAGAGAAGAGTGACACGCCCGATACTGGCGATCAAAGGAATCATCAAAGAAGGAGGCATAGGATGGGTGGCCATGCTTGGCAGACAAATGGCACGCATACCGGCTGAGGAGAAAATAATGGTGGTAGGACAGTGGTAGATCAGCAACTTGAGCATTACAGACTTAGGGCTAGTGTAAAGGACGCCAATTGCCAAACAGATGACACGATGATGGATAGTGTTGAAACGGCGTGAGAGGGATGGATGTGCAGATGCATAAACAAAGCATCCACTGTCTAGTTTTGAAGGGACTGGTAGAAACGGAGGAGGGTGGTTCGATCTGCACCCCAGGAAGTATCATTAAGGACATGTAGGACACTGAGGGACCGCATACAGTGGGCTGCCAGATAAGACACATGGGAGGATCAAGAGTGTTTCCTATTGAGCATGAGCCCCAGGAATACAGCAGTTTCAACGAACAGAAGAAAAACAGACTCAAGATGTAAAGATGGTGAGAAGCCAATTGCAGCACAAGAAATTCATACAGATGGTTTTGTCAGTGGAAAGCCACTGTCGATGCTCCAGGAGTAAAGACGATCAAGACCTCGCCGAAGATGCAGCTCAGTGAGACAGGTCTGTGGAGAACTGCAATAGATGGCAAAATCATCAACAAAAAGGGAGCTGAAGTTGCCCAGCGGGAGATAGGCCTTTATGGGGTTAATGGTGATAGCAAAGAGTATGACACTCAGGACGGAACCCTGAGGCACACTGGTTTCCTGGATAAGGGTGTCCAACAAGGCAGAGCCCACATGCACCTTGAAAACTCAGTCTTTTAAAAATTACTGAAAGAAACAGGGCAGGCGGCCACAGAAACCCCACATGTAAAGAGTACAGAGGATACCAGTTCTCCAGCAGGTGTCATAGGCCTTCTCCAAATCGAAAAACATGGCCACAGTCTGAGATTTCCACAACCATTCATGACATAGATGGACAAAGTAACAAGATGGTCAACTGCAGAACGCCATGCTCGAAATCCGCACTGTACAGTGGTTAGTAAACAGTGAGACTCGAGCCAACATACCAGCCCAGCATGAATCATATGTTCCATCGCCCTGAAAACACAGCTGGTGAGAGAGATGGGGTGGTAGCTAGAAGGAAGGCTTTTGTCCTTACCGGGCTTAGGTATGGGTATGACAGTGAATTCATGTCAATGTCTGGGAAATGAGCCCTCTGCCCAGATGCGGTTGTACATATTAAGCAGAAAGTGCTCTCCCGCAACAGAAAGGTGCTGGGACATCTGAATGTGGACAGTACCTGGCCCTGGGGTGGAGGATCGGGGTGAATTGAGAACATGATCGAGCTTCCTCATAGTAAAGGCGGCATTGTAGCACTCACAATTCTGAGAAGAGAAGGATATTGCCCGAGCCTCCTCCGCTCGTTTCTGATGGAGGAAGGCAGGATGATAGTGGGAAGAGCTCGAAATCTCCGCAAAATGGTGGCCCAAGGTGTTGGAGATAGCAATATGGTCCACAATGACATCATCTGCTACTGTGCGGCTGGAAATTGGTGAATGAATCTTGGTTCCAGAGAGCTGTCAGAGGTTGGCTCACATGACAGAGGAAGGGGTGGAACTGTTAAAATAACCAGTGAATAAAATCCAGCTACCTTTTTTCGTTATCCTGAAGAAAGCGATGACACTTTGTACACACCTATTTACGAGGGTATTTCGGAAAGTAAAGATACATCGTACGCCAGAAGAACAGAAGAGTTTGGCGAGCAAATTGGTAACACTGGTGTTAACCTTGAACCGTTAGCTTTCTCCTCGCGGTCGTTCGGCAGTTGAACATTGCTTCTGGTTGGAGTAGGTCATGTTTAAAATGGCTGCACCGATTCAGAATCCTGCCAAATGCGCAGTGCGCTTTGTCATACGTTTTCTTCATGCAAAAGGTCAGCGACCAGCGGATATTCACAAAGAAATTGTTTGTGTTTATGGGAACATTATGAATAGACAAAATGTAACGAAATGGTGTCGTCGTTTCTCTGAAGGTAGGACCGATGTTCATGACGAACAAAGAACAGGTCGGCCATCTGTGATCTCTGATGCCCTTCTTCGGAGAACGGAGGAAGCAATTTGTTCGAATAGACGTCTCACATTGAAAGAAATGCATCAGATCATACCGGACGTGGGTTTATCATCATACACCTGAATCCAAACAACAATCGATGCAATGGCGCCATTCAAATTCACCAAAAGCCAAGAAATGGAAAACGTCGTTTTCAGTGAAGAAACTCATGGCTTCTGTTTTTTGGGACATACAAGGCATTCTTCTGTTGGAATTTATGCCTCCTGGAATGACAATTAATGCTGCTGCATATTGCCAGACTTTGAAACGTCTTCGAAGGGCAATTCAAAACAAACGCGGGGGAATGCTGACAAGTGGAGTCCGCTTGCTTCATGACAATGCTCGGCCTCACACAGCACTTGTAACCAAAGCACTACTCAAACAATTCAAATGGGACGTATTGGACCATCTGCCATACAGCCCGGACCTTGCGCCCACCAACTTCCATGTCTTTCATTGCCTGAAGTCACATCCTGGCGGAAAATCATTTTATGACAATGAAGAGATCAAAGATGAAGTTGAAATATGGTTCCGACAACAGGCAGCAACCTTCTATGACTGTGGAATAGAAAAGCTCGTGCACCGACTTAACAAATGTTTGGATAACGGGGGCGATTATGTTGAAAAATAACAAATAATCCAGTTAATAAGATGTAACTGAAGTTTTCTAAATAAATGTTCTATTTAAGGACTGTACGCCATTGTATCTTTATTTTTCGAAATGCCCTCGTATAATTAATCCAGTTTGCCTTTCTAATATAACGGTTAAAAACGCGGAGAGCACGTCTCCGCACACGAATTGTGTTGCAGCATGCCTCAGTCCACCAAGGAACTGGGAAACGGCATGAGAAAGAGGAAGTGTAAGGAATGAAACATTCTACAGCAGTAAGAATAAAGTTCGTGAGATATTCCACCTGGTCATCACAACTGGGGAAATCTTGATCTTTGAAGGTCACCAGGGAGGAGTAAAGCTGCCAGTCAGCATTAGTAAGCTGCTATTTGGGTATGCATGCTGATGGCATAGGAGTCAGCAAATGGATAGCACATGGGAAATGATTGCTCAAGTAGGTGTCAGAAAGAACGGATCACTCGGAAGAATAGGTCCAAATGGGAATAGGTGTGCGAGGAGTCGAAATGGAATGTGGGTGCTCCTGTGTTAAGGCAGAAGAGGTTAAGTTGATTAAGGTCAGCCAAGAGGGCACCTCTCTGGCAGGTTTTGGGAGAACTCCAAAGGGGATAATGCGCGTTAAGAGTCACCGAGTAGTAGAAATGGGGGAGTAGCTGCCCAATAAGCTGAAGGAAGTCTGCCCTGGTGACATCGGACGACGGAGAGACATAACTGGTACAGAGGGAAAAGGTCAGGTGAGGAAGGAAAAGGCGAAGTGCAACAGCTTGAAGATGGGTAGTCAGGGAGAGGGGTTGACTATGAACATCATCCTGTATGAGCAGCATGACGCCCCCATGAGATGGGATGCTGACCTCAGGGGGAAGGTCAAAATGAACTGGGAAGAAATATGAAAGCTCAAAGCAGTCATGACGACCCAATTTTGTTTCCTGATGGCAGAGTGGGGATGCTGCGATGCTAAAAGCAGCTGTAAATCCTATTTGTGGTACCACAGGCCACGAACATTCCACTGGAGGAGAGTCATGATGAGGAAGAAATGAAGGGGGCTAGTGACAGCCTGCGAAGACTCGCTGCAACAAGGCACAGAAGCAGGAGGATCCTGCTCCATGAGGTCCACAGAAGCACTGGCTTGCTTGTGCTGTTGGTCTGTAGAGTCGAAGGCAGAAAAATTGTTGGTTGTGCACAGCGGCGACACAGAGGCTGGCCTGGCTAAGGTATCACTTGGCAACACTGTCAAAGAGAATCTTCAAGTCAGCGAAGGAGAAGACTGTTTACCTTTGTTGGACTTCTTTGCCCCTTTCCGGTTAGCAGAGGAGGACTCAGGTGTTGTTTGGCTGGAGAGAGGTAGGAAGTCTTCATGGGAGTACTACTCCTGTCCTTTCCGGCCTACCAATTGTGTAACTGGGGGCTTCACCCCTTGAGGCAAGAGTTTCATGGCTTGTTGCACAGCTGGACAGGGGGGATGGTGATGCTACCTTGACACTGGGCAATTTAACAACCTCAGAGCTGAATTTGAGGTTGCATGTCTGTGTGGCCATGTCCTTCATGGAGTGAGGGGTAACAAGAACAGAACTGTAAATGCCAGACAGGAGGACGCAGGGTTTGTGAATAGCCAACAACTTGCGAGCGACTGGGTAAGGCACTTTTTCCTTTACCCGGATCTCCTGGACAGCCCGCTCATCAAGATACACAGGACAGTCTCGCCATTGCAGTTGATACAGCAGGGAAAAGGAGGCGGACAATCACCCTCATGTGCATCCCTACTACAGATTACACATTTGGCTGGGTGTCGACAAGACGTTCTAGTGTGGTTGAAATGATGACACTGGTAGCAGCGCATCAGGTTCGGTATGTACAGTCGGACTGTTATAAATTCATAGCCTGCTTTGATCTTGGACAAAAGCACCACTCTATCAAAGGTGAGAAAAAGAGCCATTATGAAGTGACTGTTGTGCTGTATTGTGTTCCCTAGTAATGTAATACATCTCTTGATGAGTGATGAAGCGATTCCCAGCCTATCATGGCAACTCCAAAGACTCACTCCCACTCCTCAAGGAAGGACAAGGGGTAGCATATTATGGAGTGGAGCAAGGGCAATAACAATGTTGATGAATACTGTGTGCTGACCTCAAAAATAGACTGTAAAAGCAGGTCTTTTGCATAAAAGAATTTTTATGCAATTTTAAAGAAGTAGCTGTTCTATTCAGTGTTCTTTCATAACTCTATTACTTTACCTAAAATAAAAGTGCACATTATTATGCAGTGTGTTTTTTTCAAACTTCTCAAATGAATTGCAAGTGCTCAGTTTGTTCACAAAAAGAAGGAGGAGGCTTCCCAAGTTCTGAATTGGTGGAAGTCGTAGACTTCGGTCTGCTGATGTTTTGCGACCAGCCAGTGCCAAACTCAGAGATCTAATACAGAACCTTGCGTATGTAGCTATTGTGAAGCAACTGTTGTGCTGTATTGTGTTCCATTGCAAAATAATACATCTCTTGATGAGTGATGATGCAGTTCCTGGCCTGTCACAGACAACACCAGAAACTCCTTGAACCCGTCCAAGAAGGCAAGGGATAATATATTATGGAGAGAAGCAAGGGAAATAATAATGTCACTGCATATTCAGAGAAGGAGAGAAAAATTAAGGAGTTGTTCCTTTCTCTTTCTCAACCAAGAAGACAAACAGCGAGATGTACAGGGGCAAGCTTCAGCTCTGTGAAAAGAATTCACAGATTTTGTAAAGGTATTCCTGGGTAATAACCAGGAACTCCCAGCAAAAAGATCTAAACTGCAGCTCAAATTTTTCTGTTTGATAGTGCTTTGAAACTAACTGCCCCTTCATCTAAATTGATTTAAAGTGGTTGTTTTGCTTGTGTGTGTAAAAGAATTTCTTGTCATCCGGTAGGTGGTTGAAGAGGAAATAACATAGTTGATTATTCAGAAACTCCCATGTGGCATAGTGGTTAAGGTACTTGACGGGTGTGCTAAAGGTAGTGGACACGAGACCTGCCACATTTGGGAGGAAAAAAAAATAAAAATAAAATAATAATAATAATAATACATTGCAATATATGGTAAATGACTGCCAACATTAATTTTATTCAGTTAATGGTGCATCATGTGACACCTAGGACCATAGCTTTCATTTCTATATAAGCGATTTCAAAAAGTCGATCCTTCCCCTGGTGCCTCTTCTTGTTATTTGGAAAACTACACATACTACGTAAAATGGAATTCTACGTTCTGACTTTTTTTTAATTCTTAGGTCAGGATCTACTTAGGTCAGGATCTACTGGGAGAGTCCAGCTGGATAACTTCAACAGAGGTGTCCTGAAACAAACAATTGAAGACTACTTCTTGGTTCAGAAGATTGCTCCCATTCTGCGGAAAGTTTGATCAACACTCAAGGAAACGATTGGCTGGACTTGGGGTATTTTCTGTTGAATATTTTGTTGTCCATAGGAGTCATGTGGAAAAAGAACAAAATAACGGGTCTTTATTGCTAGAGCATAGAGAAATTATTGCCTGGGAGTTGCAATTCATCGCAGGAATGAAATACATCGTGGAAATACACAGAAATACTCTATCTGGGTGAAACTTTTATGGACAGTAATATGACAATCAGTAAATTTTTGCAGAAGGATGATGATGTCGTCGTTATGGGGTAAGTAATCTCCTCTTTGGGAATGACTGCAAAAAAAAGTTATGTGTTCAACAAAATGGCAAAAGAGATAGGCCATACAGTTGTCCGCTTCGTGTGGGAAAAAGTAAAATGGTTGTTAGGAGCACAACTTTTCAGGGACTATGCCCAAGAACAGACTGTTTGCAAGTGAATCCCTTATTTCAATAACTGCTGATGACTGTGAAGGGTGTTGCAGGAAGGTCCAACAATTGGAAGAAGATTACTGAAGGCATGATGGTGTCATCAGATATGCAATAAACAAAATTATTATTAATACCACTGAATAGTACAGTAGCAACAATAATGCATCATGTACAGATGACGAACATGACACAGTGACTTTGAGTGATTTATTACAATTCAGCATTACATATGTAAATAAATGTTCACAATTTTACTCCTTCTCTTTTTATTGCCACAACAGAAGTGTCGTATGTCTCAAATTTTACTTTCATGGACACGCAATACGTAACAGTTGAGTGCCGTTAGGGCGTTGGCTGATAAATGGCATTATCAGTGCCCCCTGGAGCACAGACTGAACATGAATGCAAGTGTGTTGCCGAAACTGCTTGACAATAGTGTGGGCTGTGCACCCCACACTGACTCTCCCCCCACTGCAGCCAATGTGCAGTTGGGACATTTAGTCAGAGGGCGGGGTGAGAAGGAAAAGGGGGGGGGGGGGGGGGGTGTGGCAGCAAAAAGGATTGTCATCAAAATACTGTGCAGGCGCTGGTGGAAAAGAGGGTTGTGTAGTGCTGGAATGTGAACAGGGAAGGTGAAAGGTGGGTAAACGACAATGACTAATGAAGGTTGAGGACAGGAGGGCGCACTGGTGGAAAAGAGGGTTGTGTAGTGCTGGAATGTGAACAGGGAAGGTGAAAGGTAGGTAAATGACGATGACTAATGAAGGTTGAGGACAGGAGGGTTATGAAATGCACAGAGTGTTCCCACCTGCACAATGCAGAAAAGTTGGTGTTGGTAGGAAGGATCCACATGGCACAGGCTGTGAAGCAGTCACTGAAATGTCGGGCAGTGTGCTCAGCAACTTGGTGGTGCAACTGTTTCCTGGCCACAGTTTGTTGGTGACCACTGATGCGGACAGAGGTTGTTGGTTCTCATGCCCATGTAAAATGAGCACAGTCACTACAGCTTAGCTTGTACATCACACGACTGGTTTCACAGGTAGCCCTGCCTTTGATGGGATAGGTGATGCTTGTGACTGGACTAGAGTAAGGGATGATGGGAGGATGTATGGGACAGGTCTTGCATCTATGTCTATTACAGGAATATGAGCCATGAGGCAAGAGGTTGGGAGCTGGATTGTGTGCAAATGCTCAATAATACCGTGTAGGTTCAGTGGATGGTGGAATATCACAGAGTGGGATGGGTGGGAAGGATAGTGGGCAGAACATTAATCACTTCAGGGCATGACGAGAGGTAGTCGCAACCCAGGTGGAGAATGTGATTCAGGCCTGGGTGGTGCTGAGTCATGAGGGCAATGCTCCTCTGTGGCCAAAGAGTGGGAATTTGGGAGGTGGTGGGTGACTGGAGAGATAAGACAAGGGGCATCTATACAAGGTTGGGAGGCTAATTATGGTCTAAGGCCCTTAGTATATTTCAAGAGGGGCTGCTCATCACTACATGTGTGACAACTGTGGGTGGCTAGGCTGTATGGAAGGGACTTCTTGGGAAAGAATGGATGGCAGCTGTCAAAGTGGAGGTATTACTGCTGGTTCATAGGTTTGATATGGATGGAGATAATGACATAGCCATCTTTGAGTTGGAGGTCAACATCGAGGAAGGTGGCTTGCTGAGTTGAGTAGGACCAGGTGAGGCAAATGGGGGAAAGGTGCTGAACTTCTAAAGGAATGTGGATAGGGTGTCCTCACCCTCAAACAAGATCACAAAGATATCATCAATGAATCTGAACCAGTTGAGGAGTTTGGGATTCTGGGTGGTTAGAAAGGACTTCTCTAGAGTGGCCCATAAAATATGTTGGCATAGGCCATATATAGTGTCCTGCTCATCACTGTTGATACCACCTCTCTTTACATCTACATCGCTCATGCTTATGCTTATGGCCTAGCCACTTTCGAACACACTTTCCCAACGCCTAATGGATTCCACGCCTACAACCGCATTCCTAATCGCCATGACCAGCTATATCTTCACCCACAATTACATCTCCTTTGAAGGTATTACCTATGAACAAATCCAGAATACACCATTGGCACCTGCACGGCACCCCTAGTCATCGAATCTGTAGTGACGAGCAGACCCTCTCGAAAAATACCAAGTGTCTCAGTAAGGCCTCCCAACCTTGTACAAAAACAGATTTCCCAGGCCTTACCTCTCCAGCCACCCACCACCTCACCCTCAGTCTAACCTAACCTCCTGACTGCACCTAGCCACCCTATCCCTTCTCTCCCCACCTCGTTCCTTTATGCTCCCACAAGCAGCACTTTACGGTGCCCATGCCCCCCGCCCCATTCCTCCATCTCTCCGCAACCCAGACAGCTCCTTAGCTCCACCACATAGATTGACTCTCCCATCAAGTGCTGGTGCTCACAGTCTGGCCTCGGCAGCCAAATGTGTGTGTGTGTGTGTGTGTGTGTGTGTGTGTGTGTGTGTGTGTGTGTGTGTGTGTGTGTTTTGTCTAATGGAGGCCCTTTTGGCTTTAAGCTTACTTGTTTGACAATCTTTTTGTTGTGCACTGTGCCTATCTGCAACTCAGCACCTCCGTTATATGGTGGGTAGCAATCTATCATTTTCATAATATTTTCATTATTCCATCCTGCATTTTCCATTGCTTCATATTCACTGAATGTTCATAAGAAAGTAGACAACATTTAACAACTTTTGGTGGTGCATTTCCATGAAACATGATTGAAAATAAAACTGAAGGGACAGAGTAAGGTTAAACAGTAGTTCACAAAAATATGTCTAACTGGTAATTCACAACAACAGAAGAGCTCACCATCCTGAAAACATGCTAAAGTACAGCTTCAGAACAAAGGCAAACAACATAATAAATTTGAAAACTTTTCAAACATCTATTTCATTATCAGTTGAATATAATGGAAGGAAACATTCCACGTGGTCTTTAAATATGTCTGCTTGTGTCTGTATGTGTGGATGGATATGTGCGTGTGTGCGAGTGTATACCTGTCCTTTTTTCCCCCTAAGGTAAGTCTTTCCGCTCCCGGGATTGGAATGACTCCTTACCCTCTCCCTTAAAACCCACTTCCTTTCGTCTTCCCCTCTCCTTCCCTCTTTCCTGATGAGGCAACAGTTTGTTGCGAAAGCTTGAATTTTGTGTGTATGTTTGTGTTTGTTTGTGTGTCTATCGACCTGCCAGCGCTTTTGTTCGGTAAGTCATATCATTATCAGTTGAAGTAGAAGACTACTACTGGGGAACTTGTCAGATGTTTCTTGTAATATACAACACAGCTACTGTCATGAGTGCACATATTTCTGGTATCTCCCACTGGGATTAGGAACCTATGAATCAAAGGGAAACTCATTACATAAATTCACCTTATGGCCACCAAGTTTGAAAGTATCAGAAGGATATACAATGTGGCTGGATGTAGATTTCATCGACTTCATCTTTGTTTTCATTAATTAATCCTCCATTTCATGCATGACCATCTGCTTGTACACCAAAGTCACATCATACTACCAGTGAAAGGGGGGCTGTGTTGTAAAATAACTGAGGAGGAGGTTCAGTGCATCCTTAGTTATCACATGCACTAGTTCATAATCCCCCCCTCCCCACCACTCCTTTCAGAATTACATTTACCTAAGCAGCAACTATATCGTGATAGTATATGGGACAATGATCGATGGTACAGCTGGTACCAGTGAAATATTCTAAGATTACCTGAGCTTTGTCCCACAGGCTGTGCTCTCAAAGGAAGAGATACAACTTCCACCTCTCCTTAATAATCCACTGCACACAACTCATAGTCTGGTGGAACAATTTATGAAGTCTACAAACTGTTGTCACAAACCCTTCTTTCTGTATTTGATACATGTCAATATTTTCATCTCCCTACGCAAAACAAGTGAGGTTGTATGCAATTTTTCCACCCTTCACAATTAACAGTGATGCATATTTGCCCCTGGTTGTAAAGCTGCTTTTATCACTCCACCAGAAACAGTTGTGTTAGTAGATAGCCAGAAGAATGGATAGTTAAGCAGCTTGGCAGATCATACTTGTAACATTTACCAACCATGAATGTTGTTTGGACATCTAGACAAATGCAAAGCTAACTTTCCTGTGATAGGTGTTAATCCTGGCAGCTTTCTTCCTGAAACAATTCTGTCCGACAGCTGGAATTAGATGTGAAACTGTTCATTAAAGTGCAAGCAACGGAACATTTCTCACTGTAATATCTGCAGAGATATAATGAGATATCAGTTGACAGCATTTATTGGAGAGCGTTTGGCAATCATGATTGTAATGACAAATGAGTCTTGCAACAGTTCAATCACTGGGACACAAAATATAAGCTCCATAGCATAGTATGGACAACTTCTGTTAAGATAGAAAAAGGGCAGACAAAATTTGCAGTGATACATTAAGCAGAGTAAGAACGCTACTGGTAGATTACTGCCATGTACATGTCAACAATATCTTATTAAAGGGTTTCACTTTTCCCATTTACTATTTTGAATGACGCAGTGTTCAAGGAAAGAAAGTGGCCAGATGATGTGGCCATGTGTGTTGAGGTGTTCTTGCTGTTATGAATGTGTGTGTACTTTCTTTTCTGAAAAAGGAAAATCAGTCCTTTTCATAATATTGTTGTACTTCAACCTGGACTTTCCACTGTTAGACTTTGAATAAACATCATTTACAGGATTATTTGATTGTTTCTTTCAGTTTCCTGAAAATCTGTACTATTTCTTTCCTATTAGAATAGACATAGGATGGCACATACAGCACCAAGACTGTGTAGCCTACGACATCTGTCACGCTCCAATAAAACAAAAACACATGTTGTTTCAAGAATAATCACTGTATGGATTTTACCAGTCATGTTTAGTTCTATGTCAATGGGATATTTGTTTTGCTCCAATACCAAGTAATATCAACTTTCCTTAAAAACAGCAAGGAAAGACTGACTGCTCTGAGACTCTCAGGGACCTGTAAGCACATCCTTTCATAAGGCACTCTACAAAAGCTGAATACAGTTATTTAAAATTGGTGTGAGGAGCAATGAAGAAAAGCTTTATTTTCCTACAAAATTTGTGAACTGTATTAAACTCTGTATATCAGTTTCACATGTTCACTTACCTCAATTTTCCGTGCTGCTTTGCGTATGCGTGTCAGTTCAGTGGCTTTTTGGATCAAACCCACAAGGGAACCCACAAAACATAGGGCAGCTTTCAGCTGTGAATCAGTCAAAACCCATAATAAATCATCCAATATAAGTGCAAGGCACGAACCCAATACAAGACTATCTGATAATCGTTTCTTTATTATTATACGGCATGATGCATGGTTTGTCAGCAGCCTTAGTGGAGTCATAGTGCTATCCATTGTGGAATTTGCCTCAATTCTCACTGTCTGCCACTCAAGTTCCTTGAAAATGAGGATTTGCTCTCGGTCAGGTTCCTTTAACCTAGTCATCCGTAAATCACACTTCTGCCAGTTTGGTGACTTTGACTCGACAACAATGCGTAGTATCTGTTGACAGAAAGACCAGTAATGTCCTTCAGTGACTTTTGTTTATTGCCCAAATATGAACAATGCATCCAACCCTCACAAAAAGAAACATATGACACAATTTAAATTACTACACAAATAACTTAAGGAAAATGAAGAAAAACTGCAAAAAAGTAAGCCCATTCTATAAGATTAAAAGTACACAAAATATAGGATTCAGTTCAATTACACATGGTCAGAACCTACCACAATCACACAAACACAATCAATATGTACAATTAAAATTATTTTCATTATTTAGCACATATATCTTCATGAATACAATTCCCAAAAGCAGATTGCAAAAGCACTGCTTTCACATAAAAGAATTTTTAACAAATTTAAAGAAATAGTTCTTCTATTCAATGTTATCTAATATCAAAGTGCACATTATTATGCAATGTGTTCTTTTCAAACTTCTCAAATTCCAATCATTTGTAAGTAGATAATTATGAGAAATATATGCTTGTTGTAGAGACATAAATTATAGCCTCAAAGTAGTTACACACACACAATAAAAGTTTGTGCTATTGTCTATAACACATTATCGCAGTCATATGAAACAATATGGATATTCTATAAAAATGAATCTATGTCACTATTTGGTAAATGGAAACAAAACTTACTATTTAATTACAAAGCAATTTTTGATATGTTTTTGGAGGTGAGTTATCTGATGTCTGTAAAAACAACAACAACAAGACAGTGCATCATTCAGAGTTCATGCTATCAGGTACGACTGCTAATTAAGATCTCTACTTGGAGGTTCTGGGAATATTTCCTAACAGTGTCTGTCAGAAAGCCCTATCTGTGGCAATTGGGGATTTTTCCCCTTTAAAACATTCCTGTGTGTACTGTCAACTCTGTGACCATTTCATTGGTCATAACAAGGATTTATTTTTATTTATCCATCTGTAGACAATAAATACTGCATGGATGTTGTCCAAAATTACATGTAAATTTATGGAAAACAATTTATGTAAAAGGAACATACAAAATTTTACATCAAGTAGTACAAAGAATAATACATACAAAATTGTACAAAAAATGTAAAAAGAATAATACTTGGTCATACAAGACACAGTAATACAACTTTTTATACACGTATACTAACAGTATTGTAACTGCATAGTCTGTTTGAAGGATTTACTTTTGTCATCCCTAAACAGGAAGCTCTTATATTCACTACATCATTTTAGTAAAAATTTTACCACACTCAATAGCTGTCCATCAGATATACAAATTCAACAGAAACTTTAGAGGATGAAAGACAGTGTTTTCATTTTTTGCCTTACTATAAATATCATCATAATTATGTATTGGCCTTCATAGTCATTTACCAAGTAAAAACACTGTTCAAGTAGAAATTCTTCAAATTCTACTTTAAATCTGTTTTCCTATGGCCTTGTCAACGAACAACAGATCGAGATTTACATTTTGACATATTTTCCCTAAATGCATGTAATTTGTTTTCTTTGCATTTAATGTCAACCGCTTTGCATTGAGCCAAGTGTGGACATTCTTTATTACTTGAGAAGTAGTTGTTTGCAGCATTTGCTTTGGTGCACCTATTATCACACTAGTGTCATCTGCAAATAGAGTGGCCTTTGCTGCTCCATCTGAGGTGTGAATGTCATTTATGCAGACAAAGAACAATAAGGGACCTAGAATACTGCTTTGCGGCACTCCTATTTCCAATTTTTTTTTCTTTTTTTTTGCATCTGATACTAAACTTATTTTGTGGCTAGAGTAATCTGACATCAGTCCTACAATCCGTGTTCCGTTTTGTAGATACGACCCAAACCACTTTTCCCCTGTCCCATGAATACCTAATGCTTCGAGTTTTTCTAAAAAAATGCCATGATTGACAGTGTCTAATGCTTTAGAGAGATCTAAATTTATTCTTGCTATGCAATTGTCTTTTTCTAGATTTTTTACTATTTGCTCAGTGTAGCACATTAGTGCTGTTTCTGTATCTTTACCTATCTGGAAGCCATGCTGATTTCAATCGCCGAGCCGAGAGGACGTGCAGCAGAGCAGCTGCAGCAGCACTTGTGTAATAAACTGTAAATTAATTTAGTCTTTGTTTTTTGTTCACTTGCTTCTGCAAAGAAGTGAACTGTACACGTGTATTTTGCTGTGTAGACTAGTGGTTAGAAAATTAATCATAGTTTTTGTTGTTGCATAAGTCTTGTGAATATCCTTGTGTAGGGCAGCTTCCTACTGTAGACTTTCAATGTAGAGAAATTTATTTCTGTTTAATAGCTTACAGTCTCAGAGTACAGGGAGAAATCTGCACACTGACTTCTAGTGTTACTTTATTCTCCTTTGGTATATTTTCAAATTCAGTAGCACCATTTGAGACCTTATATATATTTTACACACAGTACGATATGGGTAGGTACTGTGCTCGTTTTGAGCGGACACAAGGAGAGTTGGCTGCTGTCCATAAAAAGCTGGAAGCGGGGTTGGCTACCGTCGACAAGCTACTAGCTAACACGGTGATGTTATGGCGCCAGTGACGAGACCTGTGACACCGTTGGTGTCACTGGAATCCCCTGGTGACCCGTACATCGCTGCGGCTTCTGATACACGTCTGACTGGTCCATCCTCACTCCAGAGTGGGTGGCAGACAGTGGTGGGTTCACGTGTCAGTGGGTGAAAGGCGAAAGAGAGAGCAGACCATGTGGTTTGCTCCCTACATCTGAGCAACAGGTACAAGGTGCTACCCAGTGTTGTTGATAACTCAGAGCCAGCACAGGATGCCTCAACTGTTGGGCCAGCAGTCTAGTTTCCTGTCCACTGCAGACAAGTACAGAGAGTGGGTATGCTAATCACTGGGACCTCCAATGTTAGACGGGTGATGGAGTCCATCAGGGAGATAGCAGGTAAGGCAGGAAAGAATTCCAGTGTTCATTCGGTATGTATCCCGGAGGGTCTCATTTGTGATATGGAGGAGGCCCTGTCAGTGGCAATCGAGCGCACTGGGTGCAACCGACTGCAAGTAGAGGCACATGCTGGCACGAATGAAGCCTGTTGCTTGCGTTCTCAGGCCATCCTCGGCTCCTTTTTGCCAGCTGGCTGATTTGGTGAAGGCAACTAGCAATGTATGCGGGGCACAGGCTAAGCTGTCTATCTACAGCATCATACCCAGGGTTGATCGCAATCCTCTGGTTTGGAATAGAGTGGAAGGTCTAAACCAGAGGCTCAGACAGCTCTGCAATGGTATCGGGTGCGAATTTGTTGAACTCCGCTATCGGATGCAGATAGCGAGTTCCCCTTAATAGGTCAGGTATGCATTACACACGGGAAGTGGTTACTAGGGTAGCAGAGTACGTGTGGTGTGCACATGAGGATTTGTTAGTTTAGAGGACCCCTCCCTTGGAAGCAAAGACAATTTGCCTGTTAAATCAGCCACAGTGACCTCAGAGAATCTTGGTCTTCACAGATCAGAGATAAAAAAGATTAATATGATTTTAGTAAACTGCAGGAGCATCCAAAGAAAGGTCCCAGAATTAGTATTGCTTACTGAAGGTTATGATGCAAAGATAGTATTGGGAATAGAAAGCTGGTTGAAGCCAGACATCAATGACAATGAAATCCTAAGTTCAGCCTAGAATTTTTAACTTAAGGATAGGTTAGTCTCCAATGGTGGCGGCGTGTTTATTGCACTAAAAAATTCGATAAAATCTAGCGAGGTTATCACGGATTCCAAAAGTGAATTAATCTGGGTGAAATTGAGTATCAAAAACAGTCAAAACAATAATCAGATGCAGCATGATCTGCAGTTGTAGAGTGCTTCAGACAGAGCTTGCAGAATATCATTAGTAATTTCCCTGATCATGCCGTTGTAATAGGGTGTCACTTCAACTTTCCAGGTATAGACTGGGTGTGTTATGCCATCAATACTGGTGCCAGAGACAGAGAATCTCGTGGCATTGTTCTGGATGTGTTGTCCAAAAATTACCTTGAGCAGATAGAGAACCAACTCGTGAAAGTAACGTCTTAGACCTCCTGGCAACAAACAGACCTGAACTTATCGAATCAGTGCTCTTAAGGCTGTGGCAGCATCTATGATGACGGATCCTACAAGGAATGTTAAGAAAGGTAGGAAGATATATTTGCTCAGCAAGGGTGACAGGATACAAATTTCAGAATATCTCAGCAGTCAGCATCAAATATTCGGTGATGAGGACGAAGATGTGGAGAACAAATGGAAGAATGGTCACATGTAAAATCAGTAAGCAGGTCAAAATCATCTATCCATTCTCTCAGCAACCACGCCAGCACCGATATGAAAGATCACAGAGAGAAGGCCAAAATATTGAATTCGGTCTTTCATAGTTGTTTCACTGAGGAACATTGTAACACTGTCCCTGCTTTCAAAAGTCATACGAACGTCAAAATGGCAGATATTTAGCTAACCGACCGCAGAACTGAAAAGCAGCTACAATCACTTAGTAGTGGAAAGGCTTCAGAACCAGATGAGATACCTACAAGATTCTATAAAGATTATTTGAAAGAACTTGCTCCCCTTCTAGCAGTAATTTATCATAGATCGCTTGAGCAATGAAAGGTACCTAACGATTGGAAAAAAGTGCAAGTCATTTCCATTTTTAAGAAGAGTCATAAGACAGATCCACACAGTTATAGACCTGTATTGTTGACGTCAATCTGTTGTAGAATTATGGAACATGTTTTACACTCAAGAATTATGACGTTCTTGGAAAATGAACATATCCTCTATAAGAATCAACATGGATTCCGCAAACAGAGATCCTGGGAAATGCAGCTCACTCTGTTCCTCCACGAAATCCACAGTGCAGTGGACAACAGTGCTCAGGTTGATGCCTTGTCCCTTGATTTCAGTAAGGCATTTGACACGGTCCCACATTGCCATTTGATGGAAAAAATACGAGCTTACGGAGTATTGGAGCAGATCTGCAATTGGATTCAAGACCATCTTGCAGATAGACCTCAACACGTCGCTCTTAACGGAAGTAAATCGACAGATACCTAGAGTACCACAGGGAAGTGTGATAGGCCATTGCTGTTTATAATATATATAAATGATCTAGTAAAAGTGTTGGATGTTCTTTAAGGCTATTCACAGATGATGCAGTTGTTTATACCAAAGCAGCAATGCCAGAAGATAGTAAGAATTCGCAGAACGATCTGCAGAGAATTGATGAATGGTGTAGACTCTGGCAGTTGACTCTGAATATAAATAAATGTAACACATTGCGCATACATAGGAAAAGAAATCCACTACTGTACAGCCACACTATTGATGACAAACAGCTGGAGACAGTGTCTGCTGTAAAATATCTAGGTGTAACTATCCGGAGTGACCTCAAGTGGAATGACCATATAAAACAGATAGCGGGAAAAGCAGACACCAGACTCAGAATCATTGGAAGAATCTTAAGGAAATGTAACTCATCTACAAAAGAAGTGGCTTATAAGGTGCTTGTTCATGCGATTCTTAAGTACTGTTCATCTATCTGTGATCCCTATCAGGTAAGACTGATAGAGGAGATAGAGAATATCCAAAGAAGAGCATTGTGTTTCGTCACAGGATCATTTAGCTGGCGAGAGAGTGTTACAGAGATACTAAACAAACTCCACTGGCAGACGTTACAAGAGAGGCATTGTGCATCACCGAGAGATTTACAATTGAAATTTTGAGACAGCACATATCAATAGTAGTCGGACAACCTATTACTTCCCCCCCCCCCCCCCCCCCCCCCCCCACATACATCTCGCATATTGACCACGAGGAGAAAATTCAAAAAATTTGCGCCAATACAGAGGCTTACTGACAATCATTCTTCCCACACACTATTCGTGAGGGAGTGTAGGAGGGATCATACAGTGGTACCGAAAGTACCCTTCGCCACACACCGTCAGGTGGCTTGCAGAGTATGACGTAGATGTTCTATTTAGTAACTTATGGTCATTTATATATTTGTTGATTCTTTGCTTCATTAATTTTTCTATTATTTTGGAAAATGGTAGGATGGATATTGGCCAATAGTTTTCTACCTTACACTTGTAGCCGTTTTTGAATAATGGCTTTACTTTTGACATTTTCATCCTTTCCAAAAACACTCCTTCGCTAAATGATAAGTTGGCTATGTATGCCAAGGGCCTTGAGATTTGTGCAGCTGTCATTGTTATGATATAAGCAGGCACCTCACCTACTCCTGCAGAAATTTTAGGTTTCAAACTTTTTATCACTTTGAACACTTCATGTTCATCTGTTGGATCTACTGTCATGCTACAAGTAGCTTTTGGAAATTCTGGTTTTCCTTGGTTTCTGTCTGATTACTCAGTCTAGTTGCAGCCTCTGAGCTAGCATCAAAGCATGTGCACTTTTGTTTTGTATGGTCAGTTGTCGAACGTATATTGTTTGTAATGGCTGTTAATGGACATTCCAATGTGAAAAGGAGCAGGAAAAGTGTTTCGCTTACTAATTTCTACACATCCTGGGCATCCCCTGGGCATCTATGATAAATGTAGACGGCTAATTCTCTCACACCAGAAGCAAACTTGCTACTAAATTGACAACCTCTATCAGAGTCAATCTTAAAAATGCGCATTTGAAGTAAATACTTCAAATGAATCCAGTTTCCTTTTTCCTTTCTTTCCTTCTTGAGAATATGCATTTTGGAATCCAAATTGTATTTTTTGTTACATTATCAACAAATCACGAACAATTTAATGTCGCCGGTGACCCCTACAGGTGTCAGATAGCAAACAGACATTAAAACATGACCACAATACAGTCGAAGCTTATTTGAAGTAATGCATCTAAGGTGTCATCATTAAGTCAGTATAGAACATGATCCTACAGATCTTACAAGGTCGTGACGTCAGCCTGTAACTGAGGTGTGCTTAGGAGCGTCGGCTCCAAACGGTATCTGCCGTTTCAGTGTTACAGGCCTGCACTCGAGCATTACCGGCCCCACTCGCACTCGCACTTGCCGGGCCGCACTAGAGAGTTGCACGCCTGCACCGATGGCGCAGCGAAAGTGTTAATGAAGTTGTTGCATTTATGAAATAATTGTTGGTGTAATTTGGCAATTTTTTTCCCCTGTGTTTTTGAGAATGATACCCTGCTATTTGCATCTCTTTCCTGTTTCAGTCTTCACAATACACCATATGGCCTTTGATTTGTTATCAGACTGTCTTATTAAGTTGTCATTAGTCATAAATTTTGCCTTGGCAGTTACTTTTCAATATACCCTTGTGTAATTCTTAACATATTTTATGAACTGTGGATCTGTAGCTGTCTCAATTTTGAATTTTGTCTCTTTAGAGTTCCACTAGAAGTTTTGATGCCAGCTGTGATCCAAGAACTTGGCTTTGTATTGTGATGTGATTTGATTTGATTCTTGACAGCTTCTTTGGAAAGCACATTCAAAATATCCCATGAAAATTGAAATAGTAGTGTTATATGCATCATTCGTAATTGTTAGGGACAGCACTTATGCCCAGGACTCACAAGTTAGAATATTCGTAGATTCTACACAGTTTTCAGTGGAAAATTTTCTTTCATACCTGTAGTATGCTTTTTTCCCTTGCAGTGGCATTGAAGGAGTTTTGAGAGAAAGAGCATTAAGGTCTGGTAACCCCAAATCAGTATTTGTTACTTCTACTTCTGTATATCGTACCTTTGAAAATATATTATCTATAAGACCGTTTGTATTATACGTTATTCTTGTGGGTTCATGTATGTGCGGAAACAGATTGAAACTACACAATAGATTTAGGAATTGATTTTTTAGCATTTCATTCATAAGATTTATGTTGAAATCCCCACAGACAACTACACTAAAAACAATGAAAAGATGAGATTGTCAGGTTCTGTAGATGTTGCCATGGAATACCTGAAACCAGACATTTCAATTAACTTCCATAATATGAATCTGACCCTCACTACCGCAGCAGAAGTAATGTCCATCATAAAATCTTTAAAATCGAATACATCTGGTGGGTATGATGACATATCAACAAAGCTAATTAAAGAATGTTATTCTAAGTAACATATTAAGCTATTTGTGTAATCAGTCATTTATCAGTGGAATATTTGCTGGATTGTTGAAATATGCTGAAGTTAAGCCACTGTTTAGGAAGGGAGATAAAGAAATAACATCAAATTTCCATCCAATTTCACTTTTGCCAGCATTCTCAAAAATTTTAGAAAAGGTAATGTACAATCGACTTTATAACCATCTTATCACAAATAACATATTGTCAAAGTTGCATTTCAAATTACCAAAGGGTTCTGATATTGAGAAGGCTATCTACACTTCCAGTGAAAATGTACTTAATTCATTAGACAAAAACTTGTAGGCAACTGGTATATTTGTGATCTATCAAAGGCATTTGAATGTGTAAATCACAATACCCTTTCAAGTAAATTAGAATATTGTGGTGTAACAGGAAATGCTGCAAAATGGTTCAACTCTTATTTCTGGCAGGAAACAAAGAGCATTATTAGGAAAGAGACATGTATTAAGCTATCAGGCATCATCCAACTGGGAACTAATTACAAGTGGGGTCCCACAAGGTTCCATCTTAGTGCCCTTACTTTTTCTTGTATATGGCAATGACCTTTTGTCAGTAACATTACCAGATGCCAAGTTTGTTTTGTTTGCTGATGATACAAACATTGCAATAAATAGGAAATCAAGTGTAGTCTTAGAAAGGTTGGCTAATCAAATATTTGTGGACATTAATCACTGGTTCCTAGCCAATTCTTTGTCACTAAACTTTAAAAAAACACGCTACATGCAGTTCAGAACTTGTAAGGAGTGTTCCACGACTACATGCCTAACATATGATGACAGGCAGATAGAAGAAGTGGACAGTATTAAATTTTTGGGATTACAGCTTGATAATAAATTCAACTGCAAGGAGCACACAACAGAACTGCCAAAGCGTCTTAACAAATCTGTGTTTGCAATGCGAATTGTCAGACATAGGGGATATAAAAATGAAAAAGCTGGCATACTATAGTTACTTTCTCTTCATGAGGTCATATGAGATTATTTTTTGGGGCAATTTTGTGTGTATGTTTGTGTTTGTTTGTGTGTCTGTCGACCTGCCAGCACTTTCATTTGGTAAGTCACATCATCTTTGTTTTTAGATATATATATATATATATATATATATATATATATATATATATATAAAAAAATAATAGAGGGAAACATTCCACGTGGGAAAAATATATCTAAAAAGAAAGATGATGAAACTTACCAAACAAAAGCGCTGGCAGGTCGATAGACACACAAACAAACACAAACATACACACAAAATTCTAGCTTTCGCAACCAATGGTTGCCTCGTCAGGAAAGAGGGAAGGAGAAGGAAAGACAAAAGGATATGGGTTTTAAGGGAGAGGGTAAGGAGTCATTCCAATCCCGGGAGCGGAAAGACTTACCTTAGGGGGAAAAAAGGACAGGTATACACTCGCACACACACACATATCCATCCACACATACACAGACACAAGCAGACATTTGTAAAGGCAAAGAGTTTGGCATTTGCCTTTACAAATGTCTGCTTGTGTCTGTGTATGTGTGGATGGATATGTGTGTGTGTGCGAGTGTATACCTGTCCTTTTTTCCCCCTAAGGTAAGTCTTTCCGCTCCCGGGATTGGAATGACTCCTTACCCTCTCCCTTAAAACCCATATCCTTTTGTCTTTCCTTCTCCTTCCCTCTTTCCTGACGAGGCAACCATTGGTTGCGAAAGCTAGAATTTTGTGTGTATGTTTGTGTTTGTTTGTGTGTCTATCGACCTGCCAGCGCTTTTGTTTGGTGTATATATATATATATATGGCTGAAAACATTATTCCATTTAAGTCGTTATCAGGGCAGATTTGCATTGTAATACAACAGAATTCAATAGTTAACATTGTCATAGCCCATGGAATTACCAAATATAGTAATGAAGTTTACCACTGGGCAGTTCGCAGTAGGTTTTTGTAACTCGAATTTGCATTGTGTCCATGGTACATTGATGAACTTCTTGTGTGGTGACCATTTGATGACAGAAAGAACGCTTACTTACACAAAAACTGGATAACAGAAATATAGCCAGAATTAAGTTTTGTACAGCATTGATATAAACTAAATTGTAAATGCCAGTTTTCAGTTTGTGTTGTGGACATGCTAAAGAACTTTGTAAAAATGGTCCTATCAGTATTCTAGACATTTACTAATAAGATACGAAACACGCATGCCAACAGAATAAGCTGTTATCAGAAGTTGCACTGCATAGTATCTGAATGGGGAAGTTCCATTGATGATCTCTACAGCTAAATGCACGGTGTTGAAATTTCGGTACTGTTAATTTTCCATATTACAAGTGATGCTCAGTTGGCTATAAATTCACTTCTGGAGACAGGTATGATAACACTGGTCACAACCTGTGAATTCAATGGCTGCTGCTGCTGCTGCTTCTCCACTGTTTTGGGATGGCTCTGACATCTACAAGAAATAATAATAAAGGATGAATTTTGTTACAGTTAAGCAGAAGTTTATCAAAATCTGAAATTTTGTCTGTGTAACAGCAGCAATACAAAACAGAGATTTTAGAATGATTTAATTAATAAATTTAATTTTGGCTTTTTACAGCTCAGTTAAGAAGAAAACCCTCACTTCAGTATACTGGTCTCCAGCAATATTTGAACAGGCTACTATAGCAGCCTTCTGGAGTTTCTGTAAACTCGTTGTCTCATCTTGTGTATGGATTATTCAGAATATTTCATTTACTTGAAACATGTGACTTATTCAAGTATTTCATCAATTTGCCTAGAAAATATTGAGTAAATGTAACCAGATAATTCATCTCCGCACCAGGAAATTGCTTGATGATAATAGAATTGCCAAATATTTCTATGTTGTTATTGAAGTGTCAAGTACATTGACAACAGAAGAAACACATTTTGATGGAAATCTGTTTCTTGAGCAGATGTGATGTCTTGTGCTGCTTGGCACAGTCTGTGGTGTTCAGCTTTTTAGGAAGGACTTGTGATAGGGTATCAAGATTAAGGAGTAGTAAAATACTAAAAGTGGTTTAAGTGTAGCTGGATAAAAAAAACTGAATGCAGTGATTGTCAGCTACTCCATAAATTAAGAAGAGGCAGTTAACCGAGCTGAATTACATTTGTGGCCATTTTTCTTGCAATACAAACTTATTACCTTCAAAAGTACTCTTCATTATACATAACACATTTGTCCAATGGGTGAATCCATGCTTGGAAGCATTTTTTATACTCATCTGCATGGGTCACGGCGGACAACTATTCCTTTTTTCCCCACCTCTGCCATGTAAAGTTGTTTCATGCTCTATTTGGAAATATCATGCTCTATTTGGAAATAAGAAGAAATTGCATGGAGCTATGTGAGGAGAGTAAAGCATGTGAGACAATGGGGTCAAATGTGAAGTGCAATAACAGCAAGATCAAAGTGAAAAATCAGAAAACTTGTGAAAGTAATGCAACCTTTGTGCATGTAAACACATTTCAAGTACTTTCAACTGCCAATAGTGAAAATGCAACGCATAGTTCACAAGAATGATGGGAAAAGCAAAAAGGCTCTGTGAATAAGGTAGGAGAAGAAAATTTATTGACACAAACAAGCGTGGTTGAGGTCAGTGTAAATGTGCCGACCAAAAATTGTGCCGAAGTGTTTAGGAAACCAATACAAAACGATTCCCACATTGTGAATCCAGTAACAGCAGACTGTTTGTGCTTTCAGACAGTGATGGTCGTATACTTGCGATTAAGTTAAAAGAAACAACTAAAACACATTCATGTGGTATAGTGAAACTGGGAGCCACACTTGGCAAAATTAAAAGAATGACTGCATCCTCAGAGGTAAAAAATTTGCATGATAAAGACTTTGTTGTACTTCTGGGAGGCACAAATGACATCTTCAAAAATGAAATGGGGAGTGCTGCGCGTGATCTCAAACAGTGTATGAGAAGCCTCACTCATGCAAATTGTAGTGCCTCAAGAATTTCAGGGTAAATTCTAGAAACACTCGGCCTTCAACCATCTCGAACACCCAATTTTTTTTAGGTACGAGTGCGGGAGTGTGAGAATGTTTATACTGATCCACCTGTTTCTATGTGCAGGTCAGAAGTTTGTTATTAGAAAACTGTAAGAAGGGAGAGTCACTGACGACAACAGGTGTTTGCTGCCAGCGCCACAGAAGACGTGATGAAAGCTCAGGGAATAATTATGTAGTATTCTTTGATGTGTTAGTGTTTGTGGTGATTGTAAAAAAGACTAGTGAACAATTGAATATAGATTTCTATGCACATTCATGTATTGGACTCTCTGAGACTAGAGACTTTATTTATTTAGTTATTTTTATTTATTTATTTATTTATTTTCACATCTTAGCTCTGCATGAGGCAGGACACATGTGATGTCCATAAATTATTGGATTACTATGATATTGAACTTGTGGTTTATAGAGTCTAATGTTTAAAGACACCAGTTGGCTTGTCAGAGTTTACTTACTTATGTGAAAAAGAGTAAATGTAGTTTTGTATTGAGAGATGAAAATATACCAAGAATGATCTGAAAGTGTTCCATGAGTACACAAATTATTTCAAAAATAGAGAAGTAGCTTAATAATTCCTGTAATCCACTATAATCTTCAGAGAAGAAGCTTTTGGGAGATCGACGTAGCTGATTACCCATAGAAGAGAACTGACTGCACACAATACGTAAGTCAACTGTGAGAGACGTGAGTCTTGCAACTCAGTACCACACTGTCTCGTGCCTTCCGAAAAACGTTAGAACATGGCGACCGTGACAGGACCCGAAGAAAACAGGAATTTAAAGAGAGATACGGTGCACATGTTAAATGTAGTAATGGTCAGTATTTCACATCGTTATGATCTTGTAAGATGGTCATGTATTAATACAGAAATAAAAAGTGCCAACAATCAGTTTGCAAAAATTTGCAGACATTTAAAAAATTTGATATAAGCAATATTGGACATATATTCCACACACAACACAAACTTCACCTGAATGGCTTGGGGAAATAATATCTGGCAAACCTGATAACCAAGGAAAAAAAACCACCAAAATAAATTCAAAACCAAAATGATAATTGCATCACTATCGCCAGACTCCATAACGAAAACACTTCAAAAAAAGGTGAAATCATTAAAACCATCATCAGCACTAGTAAAGTGTGCAAAAAAAAAAAAAGACGGTGCGTTAACAGGAAGAACAGCGGACAATGATTTCAGCGACAAGAGAACTACAGTTACTCATCATCCAAATATTATTTTATACGAAACAAAAGAAAAGAGATCACTCCAAGTTCACAAGATAGCATGACAGTAGTGGCAGAACCAACATTTCAAGTGTCAGAAACAGCATCACCATCAACAACAACAGAAATGGCAGTATTAAGTACATTAGCAGCAGCACCAGTAGCAGCAACAAGCAACTCACCACAGCCCAATGTACAGGTACAATCTGAGAGGTGCAGGAGACCTGTCCTTCTCAAGAATTTTTGGTATCTTACCAGGACACGGGAACGAATATCACAGCACAAAATGTAAATAAAACTGTAACCAGCTTTCCTCCTAGTTACCAGCAGATTTTAAGCCTAAATATTCAGTGCCTTAGAAATAAATCACTAGAACTTGCGGTAGGAATGAATGGTGTAAATATTGACTGCATATGCATCATGGAGCATTGGTACAGAATTTTTGAACTAAATAGCATCAATATTCATCCATATAAGTTGGAAAGTCAGTATTGTAGAAAAAATGTCAAAAATGGAGGTGTATGTATCCTTAATAAATCAAGTGTCAGGTACAAAAGAAGGTGTGAAGCTGTATCATTGAGTGTCTAAAATCTTTTTAAAGCAGCAGCTATACAGTTGTGTGAGATACAGGGAAAAGTCATAGTCATAGTAACATACAGACCACCTACTGGGGATACAGACATGCTCATTAATCAATTAGAAACACTGCTTACATTAAATTAGATTAGATTTATTTTCATTCCAATTGATCCGTAGTGAGGAGGACCTCAGGGATGTAGAACATGCCAGAAGAACGATAATTTATAAGTTAATAAACATATAATAGAACTACTACAATACTTATTTACAATGAACACATTACTGCACTGAAATGGTGCAGAAGTTACGATTGTACTTTACACACACACACACACACACACACACACACACACACACACACACACAAAAAAAAAAGAAGCTGGCGGTTCAACTGAGAAATCCATCAATCGAGTTGAAGGAGTTGGCCACCAATAAATCCTGTAGGCTTCTTTTAAACTGAATTTCATTGGTTGTTAAGATTTTTATGGCTGCTGGCAAGTTATTGAAAATGTGTGTTCCTGAATAATGTACACCCTTTGGTACAAGAGTAAGTGACTTTAAATCCTTGTGAAGATTATTCTTATTTCTAGTATTGATTCCAGAGCTGAGCTGTTGGTTTGAAAAAGTGATACATTTTTAATGACAATTTTCATTAAGGAATAAATATATTGGGAAGCAGTATCCCTACTTCCCTAAACAGGACTATGCAGGATGTTCTTAAGTTCACACCACATATAACTCTTATTGCACATTATTTGTGTGTATGTTTGTGTTTGTTTGTGTGTCTGTCGACCTGCCAGCACTTTCATTTGGTAAGTCACATCATATTTGTTTTTAGATATATATTTCCTACGTGGAATGTTTCCCTCTATTATAACCATATATACACACACACACACACACACACACACACACACACACACTAGAATTTAACATAGTATTGATCATCATTCAAAGGCATTGTGGATTACTGTTTCCACCAAAGTTTAATTATCTCAGTGGGTTCAAGTACCTGACCATGTGGTCTATAACTCTTGCAGTTAGAAGGAATGCATAGCGCCCAAGCACCCAAAAAGGTGAGGGGGGGGGGGGGGGGGGGAATAAAATGAAACTTCACAGGTTGAGAGGGTATGTCATGTGATTCCAGTGTTTACAAAAGCAAGTCAAATTTATAATGAAATTGGCAGCATGAACCCACTTATCAACACAACTCCACAGTCCCTCATGTCAATATTTTTTTTAAATATCGGAAAACCAATATATCAATATTTAAAAAAATATCATTATCGGCCCTCGATATATCGAAAAAAGTTAAAAAGTTATTGATACATGGATGGAAAAAATATCAACAATCCATCCTACAAAATATCGGCTGTACATTGTAAACATACTGACAGCCAGTTTTAGAGCTGAACACTGAAGTATTGATTTATTATTAGATCTTCTGTACATCAACAAGATAGCAGCCCGCTTATCCCCCTTAGAGCAAGAATTGAAAGCAAACAATGCAAGTCCATGCTTGGCAATAATCACTTTGCTAACAATGATAGCTGCATGTAAATGGTACAATAAAATGCGTCCGATCAGTCCATCATTCAATTTCATCATCACAGATTGGATTTGTTTGGAAACTTCATGTCGAATTCCCTGTTTTCTCATTTCTGCAAACATCAGTGAACTAACAGTCATAGTGACAAAATTGCACGGTGAAGTTAAACGTTGCAGTTTCTATTGGTAGTGCCGATTACGTCAGCATTTCTGCCCACTGCAAAAACCAATCTTGTCATTCAGACTTTTTAGTTTCAGCAACTGTTTTTGAAGAATGCTGATATAAAGAAACAGCACACTAATTGCATTAAAAATTGTGTGCTGTTTCTTCACATCAGAAATCTTGTTATCCCATTCACACCGCCACCCTAGAATGCAATCAGACTACTACTTTGTGCTACTTATACTTGCTTCACTCAGTCAAAGAGAAGGACTGGACACGATGAAAGCTCAAAAAGTAACAAGAATTCTTCACACAGTGAAAGTAAAATTTCAAAAGAACAATTTCAAATATTTACTGCAAATTGCGAAAAAACATAATACAAAATAAAAATATCAGCACTTTATATTGCCATTTCAATTTTATTATATCGGTAGATAAACTATCGCAGGTATTCATTGATTTATATTTTTTTTTCTTTTTTTGGGAAAAATATCAATATAACAATATTTTATCAACAGCCTTGCTTCTGAGGCAAGGTGACCCACAAATATTCTAAATGGTATTGCATATAAGAGAGTGACACTAAGGTGGTCCCACACATTCTCTTGAGGACAGATCTGGAGAACTTACTCGTCACAGGAGTATCTCCACACACACACACACACACACACACACACATTCCATGCATAGACGAGCATTGTCTTGTTGAAAAATAGCAGTACGATACTATCAGATGAAAAGTAACGCATGAGAAGGCAGGATGTCCTTGACATATCACTGCGCCACCAAAGATCCCTCAGCCACTGCCTGCCGTGACCTTGAGTCATACCCAATGACTCCCCACACCATGGCACCCGGTGTAACACCACTGTGCCTCTCCTAAACATTGGAAGAATGGAACCTCTCTCCAAACTGTCCCCATACTTGCTGACAATTGATGTCTACATCTATATCTACATTTGCCAAACCACAGTGAAGTGCAAGGCCGGTGGAACACCCCATTGTACCAGTTGTTAGTGTTTCTTCCCATTCCATTCATATATTGATGGTGGGAAGAATGATTGTTTAAATGCCTCTGTGTCTGCTGTAATTAATCTAATCTCATTCTCGTGATTCGTATGTGAGTGATAAGTAGAGGGCTGTAGTATATCCCTAGAATTATCAGGGCTGCAGTATATTCCTAGAATTTACAAAAGAGGACCATGTAGTGATAGTGGGTGGGACGGGAAACAGTTTGGACAGGGATGGTGCATATGACATAGGTGATGACCTGGACAAGATAGCTTCCCTGACTCCTGGCACCAACATCCACTTTGTTGAGCTGTTCTGGCATCATAATTGACCACACCTTGATGGAGCTGTGAGGCGAATCAATGTGGGATTAAGGATAGCTCTGAGGACAGCCAACTTTGCTCATGTTTCTCTGGTGCCCATCGGGACTATCAACAGATGGGGTTTCACTAGGCATAGCCTGCACCTAAATAGGACTGGGAAGGGAAGATTGGTACAGCTGATTCATGAAAGCATAGGGGGTGGATCTCGTGCCACACATGGTCAAATACTGTTGTCATAGGCAGGAAAAGTAGGTCTTTTTTAGGATAAATCAGAATACAGGTTCCCCTGCCTAAAGAGTGTCTCCAGCAGTTTAAAAAATACTGAAACATTGACTCATAAGACAGATTTTAACCCTTCAAACATCACACATACCAGATGTCACAAAGAAAAACAAACCATTGGAGAGAGTAACATGGGGCATTTCACAGACTTAACAATCCTCCATCAAAACATGCAATCAAAAAAAATAAAATACAACTGTTAGAAGTTGAGCTCCAGTCTCTGAACTGCACAGTAGTTTGTATTACTGAGCACTGACGTAGAGACACAGAAATCCAAACTGTAGTATTATCACTGTAAGAACTACTTCAAGGGGTGGAGGATCATGCATTTATATCAGAAAAGGAACACAGTTCAAATCAAGATATGACCTCAGTACAGTAAGTGAAGACAAACACTTTGAAATATCAGCTACTGAACTAACAGGCATGATATCACCAAGAAATCAATCATTTTCTTTGTGTATAGATCTCCCAGTGGTAGTGTAGACACTTTTTTCAATAAATTAACAGAAGTTCTAGATAAAGTCTCAATTACAAAGGTCAACATAATTCTGTGTGGGGACATTAACATCAACACTAATATCATAAATGAATCCAGTAGCACCTTCATAAACATCCTTCAAAGTTTTGGCCTGTCCCTATTGGTTAATAGTGCAACAAGGGTTACTACAATGACTGCATCAGTAATTGACCATGTGGCCACAAATATGGACAGGGAAAAATATGATGTAGCTGTAAAAGATCTCAGACTATCAGACCATCTCTGTCAAATAACAACAGTAAAATCAGGCAACGAATCATTCCCTCAACTACAACCCTATAAACGACACCTATCAGAAATAAAAATAAAAGATTTTACAAAAGAACTAGAAAAACAAAGCTGGGATGAAGTGTACAAGGAAACTAATGTGAATATGAAATTCTCTACATTCTCCACATTGTTTAAACTGAACTTTGAAAAGGTATTTTGGAAAGTATGCATGTCTGTATCAACATCTACAACAACGGCTGGATAACAGCAGGTATTAAGAAGTCTTCCCAAACACTTAAAACACCTCAGTTCCATGAAAAAGATTCACAGTGATCCAGAATTCTTAAATTTCTATCATAGAGACAAAAAGATCTATAGGAAGGTGCTGACTGCGGCAAAAAAGTCATATAATGACAAAATAATATATAATGAGGAGAATAAAAGCAAAGCAGTCTGGGATGTTATAAAAGAGGAAACAGGGAGAGGCAAACAAACACAGAATAACATACTGCTAAGGGAAGGGGATAACGTAATAAATGACCCACAACACTTAGCAAACTATGTAAACGAGCATTTTTCAAGTATTGCAGAGAAGTTACAGCGAAAATTCCCCAAGACAAATCTTAGACTTCAAGATAAATGTAGTAATACTAATACCAAAGAAAGCAGTTGCTGACAAGTGTGAAAATCTCCAAACTATCAGTTTTATAAATCATGGTTGCAAAATACTAACACAAATTCTTTACAGACAAATAGAAAAACTGGTAGAAGCCAATCTCAGGAAAGATCAGTTTGGATTCTGGAGAAATGTAGGAACACAAGAGGCGATAATGACTCTATGACTTATCTCAGAAGATAGGTTAATAAAAGGCAAACCTACATTTACAGCATTTGTAGGTTTACTGAAAGTTTTTGACAATGTTGACTGGATTATTCCTTTCAAATTCTAAACATAACAGGGATCAAATGCAGAGAATGAAAGGCTATTTACAATATGTACAGAAACCAGATGGCAATTAGAAGAGTCTAGGGGCACGAAAGAGAGGCAGTGGTTGAAAAGCGAGCGAGACATGGTTGTAGTCTATCCCTGATGTTATTCAGTATGTGCATTGAACATGCAGTAAAGGAAACCACAGAAACATTGGAGTAGGAATTAAAGTTCAGGGAGAAGAAATAAAAACTTTGAGGTTTGCTAGTACACAGAATATAAAATGTAGACTGGCAATGCCAAGAAAAGCTTTTCTGAAGAAGGGAAATTTGTTAACATCGAATACAGATTTAAGTGTTAGGAAGTCTTTTCTTAAGGTATTTGAAGTGTAAACATGTGTGGAAGTGAAACATGGACGATATACAATTTAGATAAAAAGAGAATAGAAGTTTTGAGATGTGGTGCTAAAGAAAAATGCCAAAGGTTAGATGGGTCAATCATGTAACTAACGAAGTATTGAACAGAATTAGAGAGACAAGAAAATTGCGGAACAAGTTGATCAAAAGAAGGGATTGGTTGATAGGATACATTCTGAGACATCAAGGGATCACTAATTTAGTACTGGAGGGAAGTGTGAGTGTGAGTGTGTGTGTGTGTGTGTGTGTGTGTGTGTGTGTGTGTGTGTATTTTTTGTGGGCGGGGTGGGGGAAGGGGAGGGGGGAGGGGGATGGGTAAACACTGTAGAGGGAGACCAAAAGATGAATACAGTAAACAGATTCAGAAAGATGTATGTTGTAGTAGTTATTAAGAGATGAAGATGCTCACACAGGGTAGAGCACTATGGACAGCTGCTTCAAACCAGTCCCCGGACTGAAGACCACAACAACAACAACAACAACAACAACAACACCTTTCCATCATGAGGTCCTAACTATAGGTTCTATGTAGTTTTCAGAGAAAGCATTTCGCAATTAGGGTTGCCACATGTTTCCCCAAGTGAAATTCCCTGATATTTCCCTGATTTCCAGACAAGTTTTAGCATTTTTCCCCGACAAATTTTGAGATCTCATGTAAAGATACATTATGACAAAAAATGTATTGATACTGTATCTCTAAACATATCAACAACACTCTTAACTACTAACATCAACATCTTTTGTAACGATCTGTTTTTAGATGAATATAGCAAGCCAAATGGGATATGTTTTTCAGTAAGACCACTGATGTTATTTGATTTCAATAAAACGAAACTCATTTGGTGACAAAAACATGCATTTCATTGGAGTTGCAAGACAGATTTAAAATACCTTCACTGATTAAAAATATAACCTCAGAAGAAAGTGTATATGTTTGTTATTGTCGGTTATTACCCACTGTGTTATGTCTATTATTTTACAGGTATTGTGCAGTTATTCTTTCAAAAAATACACGAGTACATAGCATACAAACTGCCAGCGACTGCCACAATTTTCTTCTTCTTATCGTCCATACTTTATAATATATAAACTACTTCTGAAGCCAAAATGTACTAGAATAAATAAAATGTCTATAAAATGCCACACTGTACAAGGTACATGTGGTGAGACAGTCACAATTCCTGAAACCCATTGCCTGTGGCTTCTGGCCTGCCGAGGAGCACTGGAGTCCTGAGTCCACGGATAAACCACAAGAATCCGCTGCATTATGCCACACACAAAGGAAACCTGGCCTGCAGGCAGATCAGTGAGACTAGAGCCGATGGGCAGGGCCTGTACATTAGTAGGAAATGATGGGCTTCAGATCAACGGGCCCAATCCATTACAGATACCCACAGAAATGGCCTGCAGTTTTGGCCAGTCATGGAAGTCCATTCATGTGGGCAGGTATTCACATGTCACAGACACCATGAGACTGTGGTGATCAATCCATGCAACAGATAACTTGTTCAAATACTCCGAGAATCAATACTAATGAGGATAGGTAGCAACTCTCCATAAAGATGATTGCTGAGCTACAGACAGGCACGTAGAAAAGACAATGACAATCTCACAACTAAATTTTTGGCCTTGGCCTTTGTCAGAAAATGACAGCACACACACATTCACACAATCACTCAGACACAACTCATGTACACATGACCCCTGTCTCCAACTGCTGTGTCAACAGTCTCTCAGAATCAGATCCAAACAAATGACTTCTCACTCCTCCCTGCCTCTCGTTGGCAGCTGCTAGGCTAAAGGCGAAAATGGTGGTAGCACTGACTGCAGGCTGAGGGAAGTGGTAGAAAGGGAAGAAGCAATAAGAATGACGGAGTAGGGAAGTGGTGCACATACTCAGCTGTGCCCAGCCAGTGATGATGCATATCTCAGTAAACAAATGATTTCATCTCTTGAGACAAAAAGATATTTTTCCAGTATTTTTTTCAAATTTCCCTGAGTTTCCTGACACATTTGGAATTCCCTCATTTCCAGAACTTGTGGCAACACTGATGAGGTGAAGCAGGATATTTTGTCACCCCCACCTCTAACAAAACTAAAATTTTCCAGTTTACTGTCTGATGATTAAGTCCCCTTTAATGATTATGATTGGGGAACTTGCATACAAGTGAACTCGGATTTTCTCTAAAGTTTTTGGTTATTTCGGCAGTAAGCCCAATGGGCGAGAGATCCAATTACCATTTTATGCCCTTCCCTGGTTCTGAGATTAGTTCAAACAATTTTGCATGCAGTTACAATTTCTATCTTGGTGCATCTGAGTTTCTTGTCTACTGTGACAAAAACACCACCTCATTTCCCATAAGCCTATCCTCTTGATAGATACTTAAATTTTCCCCAAAAATCTCACTGCTATCAATTTCAGGTTTCAACCAGCTAGTACTAGTACCTAGTATTATGTGAGGTTCACTGCTTTTCTGAAGGACTTCGAACTCTGGCACTCCGTTGCAAATGTTTCAGCAGTTAACCACTAGGTTTTAGGTTTTTAATACTCTCTCCTGTAGGAGACATTTCTTACAATCTCGCAATGATACTTCTGGACATCCTGTTTGTTGTTGTTGTTGTTGTTGTTGTTGTGGTCTTCAGTCCTGAGACTGGTTTGATGCAGCTCTCCATGCTACTCTATCCTGTGCAAGCTTTTTCATCTCCCGGTACCTACTGCAACCTACATCCTTCTGAATCTGCTTAGTGTATTCATCTCTTGGTCTCCCTCTACGATTTTTACCCTCCACGCTGCCCTCCAATACTAAATTGGTAATCCCTTGATGCCTCAGAACATGTCCTACCAACCGATCCCTTCTTCTGGTCAAGTTGTGCCACAAACTTCTCTTCTCCCCAATCCTATTCAATACTTCCTCATTAGTTATGTGATCTACCCATCTAATCTTCAGCATTCTTCTGTAGCACCACATTTCGAAAGCTTCTATTCTCTTCTTGTCCAAACTATTTATCATCCATGTTTCACTTCCATACATGGCTACACTCCATACGAATATTTTCAGAAATGACTTCCTGACACTTAAATCAATACTGGATGTTAACAAATTTCTCTTCTTCAGAAACGCTTTCCTTGCCATTGCCAGCCTACATTTTATATCCTCTCTACTTCGACCATCATCAGTTATTTTGCTCCCCAAATAGCAAAACTCTTTTACTACTTTAAGTGCCTCATTTCCTAATCTAATTCCCTCAGCATTACCCGACTTAATTAGACTACATTCCATTATCCTTGTTTTGCTTTTGTTGATGTTCATCTTATATCCTCCTTTCAAGACACTGTCCATTCCATTCAACTGCTCTTCCAAATCCTTTGCTGTCTCTGACAGAATTACAATGTCATCGGTGAACCTCAAAGTTTTTATTTCTTCTCCATGAATTTTAATACCTACTCCGAATTTTTCTTTTGTTTCCTTTACTGCTTGCTCAATATACAGATTGAACAACATCGGGGAGAGGCTACAACCCTGTCTTACTCCCTTCCCAACCACTGCTTCCCTTTCATGTCCCTCGACTCTTATAACTGCCATCTGGTTTCTGTACAAATTGTAAATAGCCTTTCGCTCCCTGTATTTTACCCCTGCCACCTTTAGAATTTGAAAGAGAGTATTCCAGTCAACATTGTCAAAAGCTTTCTCTAAGTCTACAAATGCTAGAAACGTAGGTTTGCCTTTCCTTAATCTTTCTTCTAAGATAAGTCGTAAGGTCAGTATTGCCTCACCTACATCTATCATTATCTGTATAAGGTGGGAAGTCGCCTAACCGGAAAAACACACAAAGTCAGCTATCTGGTTACCAGCCACTGATGTAGTGGACACCTGACCCACACAGGGAGACCCTACAGTTCTCAACCCTATGGCACAATTCCAGGAAATCGCAACCTAGCTTGTCACAGAACCCTCAAAGTCTCTGGTTCAATCCTACCGCTCAACTTAGAACCAACGGGCCGAGATCAGTTCAGGGGACAATGCTGCAGGTTGTGAGCTTTGTTGAAACTCTGTGCATAAGGTTGGTCCTCTCAACCTTTTCTGACAGTTGGAATGAAGAAGTAGGACCTCAGAGCCTAGATGACAGTCATCATTTTTTACAATGTGTGCCACAATTTGCAGTTGGCTTCATCCTGTTCCCTCAATGTCTGCTGAATACCCTGTTCAACATGTTGAATGAGGCCCTCATACATACACACTAAGTGTACCTGGTGTTCCTTCCCATCCCTTGCTGCCATTTCCATAAGGGGTACTATAATTCACCATATATTTTAATTGTCAATGATTTATAGACCCAGCACTTTTGTGTTTGTGTCCTCTTGACACGGGACAAATTAGATTTCTCCAGAAAGGTCAAATGAGACATACTGGCTCAGTTTCAGTGAAAGACAGCACTTCGAACTTGTTGGTTAGGGAGATCACTATAACACCTGAGTCCTCCCTGGTCCCTGTCTACCCTGCACAGGATGCCTAGATCTACCACTGACAGGTCATCCACAGTCATGTGGATGAGTAATGACAGACCCCGTACTTGCTGCAGTGGAGACACGACCCATAAGAGAGGACTTTGATTAAGGTATCTTTGGTGCCACATGCCACACATCGATTTGCAGCAGCTACGAATCATTTGACAGTAATCAGCTCCTTAAGAGTGTCAACTAACTCATCTTATGTTCAAAAACAGCATTCACAGCTGAGCTGCAATGTCGCTGGTGCAATGTTTTACAGGGCAATGAACAAACAACTTTAAACTAAGCCTCCTGACTTAATCTGTTAAGCTAAAAAATTACACATTCCCTATAAGAATTGAAGCAAATACACAAAACGAGACTTCTACTCAGGTAACAGAAAAACCTTTGGTAAAAATTACTAGTTTACTACAGCTTTTTGAGATTCATTACAAATGCAAAACAAACTCAAAAATAGAGTTAATTTATGATATGATTGGATAACATATAGCCTTCTCCTTTTGAAAGGGAAAAACCAAATGTAAAACAATATGTTAGTTACAACATCTGCTACAGTAACTATATCACAAATGCTGATTTAATACTATGACTTAGTTTATACACAAGACAATTGTAATTTCCGAAAATTCTCTCAGAAATGTACATTTATTTCCATTGATATACAATGAAATTTAGTGTGAGCTATTCTTTGGCAATAACTTTGACACACAAATGCTGATTCGCTACAAACTTACAAAAATTATGAACATTTTCAAAAATACAGTTTTGTAAGTGTCCAGAAAGACTCAAGAATAACCTGTTTCTCATCTAAAATCAAATAATGGAAAATCCAGGATGGAATGTAACAGTATTATGAAAAGAACTGTTGCTTCTCCCCATTGATGCCGAGTTGCAGGTAGGCACAACAAAAAGATTGTCAGAAAGTGAACTCTCAGCCAACTAGGTCTTCATCAGAAATACACACACGCGCACACCCACATATAAAAGCAACTCACACACACGACCACAGTCTCTGGCTACTGAAGCCCAACTGTGAACAGCAACGCATGATGGGAGAAGCAACAGGGGGGTGGCAGTAAGGAAGAGGCTGGGGCAGGGATGGGTCAGGATAGCATGGTAGGGGTGAGAGGCAGAAAGTGCCATTTGTCCCCACTGTTAGGGGGAGGGGGACAAGGTGGAGAGAAGATGGGGCAATTAGGTCCCTTGGGAGATTAGGCAAGTAGCAGGGGGGGGGGGGGGAGGGGGGGAGGGAAGGAGTAAAAAGACTGTGGGTCGTTGCTGGGATACAGGGCTGTGTAGCACTGGAATGGGAACTGGGCAGGTGATCGATGGGTAAGGACAATGACTAATGAAGGTTGGGGCCAGGAGAGTTATGAGAATGAAGGATATACTGCAGGGAGAGTTCCCACCTGCACAGTTCAGAAAAGCTGGCGTTGATAGGAAGGACCCAGATGGCGCAGGATGTGAAGCAGTCATTGAAATGAAGTACATCGCATTGGGTGGCATGCTCAATAACAGGGTGGTCCAAGTATTTCTTCGCCTCAATTTGCCAGTGGCCATCCACGCGGACAGGCAGCTTGTTGGTTGTCATGTCCTCGTAGAATGAAGCTCTGTGGTTGCAGCTTAGTTTGTACATAACATGACTGGTTTCACCAATAGCCCTGTCTTTGATGGGGTAGGTGATGCTTGTGGGCGGACTTGAGCAGATGGTTGTGGGAGGATGCAAAGGAAAGGTTTGCATCTGGGGCTATTATAGTGATATGACCCATGAGGCAAGGGGTTGGGAGCAGGGATAATTTAGGGATAGACGAGTATATTGTGTAGGTTTGGTGGGAAGTGGTGTACCACTGTGAGATGGGTGGGAAAGACAGTGGGTTTGAAATTCCTGTTTTCAGGGCACAACAAGAGGTAGTTAAAACCCTGGCAAAGAATGTGATTCAGTTACCTCAGTCCTAAGTGGTACTGAGTCACAAGATGAAAGCTCCTCTGTGGTTGGATAGTGGGACTTTGGGAGGTGGTGGGTGACTGGAGAGGTAAGGCACAGGAGATCTGTTTTTGTACAAGGTTGGGAGGCTAATTACAGTCTGTGAAGGCATCAGTGACACCCTTGCTATATTTGAGAGCGAACGCTCCTCACTACAGATGCAATGGCTACGTGTGGCTAGGCTGTATGGAAGAGACTTTATGGTATGGAATGGGTGGCAGCTGTCAAAGTGGAGATATTTCTGGTGGTTGGTAGGTTTGATAGGAGGAGGTACTGATGTAGACATCTTTGAGATGGCAGTCAAGATCAAGGCAGGTGGCTTGTTGGGTTGAGTAGGACCAAGAGAAGCGAATGGGGAAAAAGGAGGTGAGATCTGAAGGAATGTGGATAGGGTGTCCTCACCTTCAATGCAGATTATGAGATGTCATCTATGAATTTGAACCAGGTGAGGTTTAGGATTCTGGGTGTTTAGAAAGGATTCCTCTAGATGGACCATGAATATGTTTGAACAGGATGCTGTGATGCAGGTGCCCATAGCCATACCCCAGATTTGTTTGTAGCTAATGCCTTCAAAGGAGAAGTAATTGTGGGTCTGGATGTAGTTGATCATGGCGACTAGGAAGGAGATTGTAGGTTTGGAACCCATTGGGCACTGGAACCGTAGTGTTCAACCCAATAAGCCACCTTCCTCAATGTTGATCCCCATCATCAGTACCTTTGTCCATATCAAACATACCAACCACCAGCAATACCTCCTCTTTGACAACTGTCACCCATTCCAAACCAAGAAATCCCTTAATACAGCCTAGCCACACGTGGCCGTCACATCTGTAATGACAAGCAGTCCTTCTCAAAATGTATCTAGGGTGTTAAAGAGGTCTTCACAGACCATATTTACATTCCCAACCTTGTACAGAAACAGATCTATTGTGTCTTATTTCTCCAGCTCCCAAAGTCTCACCATCCAGTAACAGAGGAGCAGTCCTCTTGTGACTTAGTACCACCCAGAGCAACTGAATCACATTCTCTGCCAGGATTCTGACTATCTCTTGTCACACCCTGGAAAGAGAGATGCCCTAACCATTATCCTTCCCACCCCTCTAACAGCAGTATTTGACTACCCACCAAACCAACACAATATTCTCATCCATCCCTACACAAATCCTACTCCCAACCGCTTGCCCTCATGGATCATATCCCTGTAGTAGACCTAGATGCAAGACTTGTCCCATATATCCTCCCACAAACACCTACTCCAGTCTGGTCACAAATATCACCTATCCCAACAAAGGCAAGGCTACCTGCAAAACCAGTCATGTGATCTACAAGCTAAGCTCCAACCATTGTGCTTTATTCTATGTTTGGCATTACAACCAACAAGCTGTCTGTCTGTATTAATGGCCACCAACAGACAGCGGCCAAGAAACACTTGGACCATCTCGTTGCTGAGCATGCTGCCCAACATGATGTTCTTCATTTCAATGACTGCTTCACAGCCTGTGCCATCTGGATCCTTCACACCAACACCAGCTTTTCTGAATTGCACAGGTAGCAACTACTCTTCTATATTTCCTACATTCCCATAACCCTCCTGGCCTCAACCTTCGTTAGCCATTGTCCTTACCCATCTGATCATGTGTATGAGTTGCTTTGTGTGTGTGTGTGTGTGTGTGTGTGTGTGTGTGTCTTTTTGTTGTGCCTATCTGTGACTCTGCATCTCTGTTATATGGTAAGTAGCAACTATCCTTTTCAGAATACTATTTCTCATGTAATTATACAATGAAATTACAGAACAACTGTTTCAACAAGGATAGGCCTACCGTTCTCAAACATTTTAAAATACCATAAATAAGTTAAAGCCTACAATTCACAATAACAGTAAGAGTTTATCCAGGCACACACAAATTTTTGAAATTTCACAGTATATCACAATACAAATGAGTAGTGATACGATAAATGAAAAATTATGCAGAAGTAACACAAACAGTAAAATATGTGAATCTAGAATTTCACATCACCACATGAATCTGACACACACAATCTCACACAAAGGAAAATTCTGAAGTTGGTGTCTACATATAAATAAACAAGCAAGTTGCACTGATTTTTTACTTAGATAATTTTGTGACAATTTCCACACTGGCATGCCAAGACAAACAGTGCAGCATCAGTTTATCTCTATGAAAACTGCAAAAATGTGCAGCACCAACAAAGCACGACTTCTGCCTGGAGCAGCTAACAATTCAGTTCATATGGGGCAGTGATGAGCCATGATTCATCACTGAACACAATTTACCACTATTCATCAGTAGTCTAGGCTTCTCTGTCATGGCACCACTCCAAACGCACTCCATTTGTGTTACAGTGCTAAAGACAACGAACACATGGGGCAGTAAGTCCCTATTCAGACCTCTGCTAGTTTCCAATCAAAAGTGTGGGGTGTCCATTACTCGTTCTTGGATAGCATGCACAGATGTGGATGGGTTATGATGTGCTTGGTGCACAATACAAATAGAGATCCTGCTTTATGGTGGTCAGATGTGATCAACAGGAACTTGACAACAAGTGTGCCATTTCTCATATTCCCACTGCAATCCAACATCAGGTCACTGTCACATCCGAATGCCCTACAAATCTGGATACTGCACAGTTCGACCATCTGGGTAAATGGTGATCCACAGGCAGTCCCCTTTCAAATTTTGTTGTTTACCAATAATGCTGCGTCACAGGAGTACTCGTCTTCTCCACATCCTTCACAGTAAACTCTAGATCCTGTACATGTCCCTTATACGCCCAACCAAGCCTGGAAACAACACAGGGCACCTACAACACTAATGCACTCTGGCGGCCATTCTACCAGTCACAGAGAATTGCAACTCTAATCATTTACATACTTTTCGATGGTGTGCATGCGTACAAAGTTACAGTGACAGTCGACCATGCCTTTCTGGGTGCTTCACTTTTTTATCCGTCAGTGTACCATTCTACCAAGCAAACTTTTAAAAGGTGGACGCGAATGATGTCTGGTGGCTCAGTCAGTACATCAGTCAAGGACATGTAGTTCTTACAATACACTTGATTATACTGTGAAACATGAAGATGTACCTCTCAGATTCATATTTTCATAACTCACTGATTCACTTCTGCAATTTTCTGCTACGATACATATTACATCATTTTTTTTATGCGTACAAAGTTACAGTGACAGTCGACCATGCCTTTCTGGGTGTTTCACTTTTTTATCCATCAGTGTACCATTCTACCAAGCAAACTTTTAAAAGGTGGACGCGAATGATGTCTGGTGGCTCAGTCAGTACATCAGTCAAGGACATGTAGTTCTTACAATACACTTGATTATACTGTGAAACATGAAGATGTACCTCTCAGATTCATATTTTCATAACTCGCTGATTCACTTCTGCAATTTTCTGCTACGATACATATTACATCTTTTTTTTTTTTAATATATCTCTTCTTGGTGGATATATGGCTACATATTGATTATTTAAGTGAATTCTTTGCTTTTAAAACACACAACAAGCATACATTTTTACTAACTAAAAAAAAGTAGCTTTGTGTGTGTGTGTGTGTGTGTGTGTGTGTGTGTGTGTGTGTGTGTGTGTGTGTGTGTGTGTGTTTATAACATACCCAAGATTTCCTATTACACACTATCACAAATAGTTCCCAAGACTTCCTATTACACACTATCATAAATGGTTTCCCAAAGTCCAACTACTCATCCAAGCTCTGGGAATGGAGACATGAAGTAGGAGACCGACTATATGTTGTTGTTGTTGTGGCCTTCAGTCCTGAGACTGGTTTGATGCAGCTCTCCATGCTACTCTATCCTGTGCAAGCTTTTTCATCTCCCAGTACCTACTGCAGCCTACATCCTTCTGAATCTGCTTAGTGTATTCATCTCTTTGTCTCCCTCTATGATTTTTCCCTCCACGCTGCCCCCCAGTACTAAATTGGTGATCCCTTGATGCCTCAGAACATGTCCTGCCAACCGACCCCTTCTTCTGGTCAAGTTATGCCACAAACTCCTTTTCTCCCCAGTTCTATTCAACACCTCCTCATTAGTTATGTGATCTACCCATCTAATCTTCAGCATTCTTCTGTAGCACCACATTTCGAAAGCTTTTATTCTCTTCTTGTCAAAAGTATTTATCGTCCATGTTTCACTTCCATACATGGCTACACTCCATACAAATACTTTCAGAAACGACTTCCTGACACTTAAATCTATACTCGATGTTAACAAATTTCACTTCTTCAGAAACGCTTTCCTTGCCATTGCCAGTCGACATTTTATATCATCTCTACTTCGACCATCATCAGTTATTTTGCTCCCCAAATAGCAAAACTCCTTTACTACTTTAAGTGTCTCATTTCCTAATCTAATTCCCTCAGCATCAACCGATTTAATTCGACTACATTCCATTATCCTCGTTTTGCTTTTGATGATGTCCATCTTATACCCTCCTTTCAAGACACTGTCCATTCTGTTCAACTGCTCTTCCAAGTCCTTTGCTGTATCTGACAGAATTACAATGTCATCAGTGAACCTCAAAGTTTTTATTTCTTCTCCATGAATTTTAATACTTACTCCAAACTTTTCTTTTGTTTCTTTTACTGCTTGCTCAATATACAGATTGAATAGCATTGGCGATATACAACCCTGTCTCACTCCCTTCCCAACCACTGCTTCCCTTTCATGTCCCTCGACTCTTGTAACTGCCATCTGCTTTCTGTATAAATTGTAAATAGCTTTTCGCTCCCTGTATTTTACCCCTGTCACCTTTAGAATTTGAAAGAGAGTATTCCAGTCAACATTGTCAAAAGCTTTCTCTAAGTCTACAAATGCTAGAAATGTAGGTTTGCCTTTCCTTAATCTTTCCTCTAAGATAAGTCATAGGGTCAGTATTGCCTCACGTGTTTCAACATTTCTGCGGAATCCAAACTGATCTTCCCCGAGGTTGGCTTCTACTAGTTTTTCCATTCGTCTGTAAAGAATTTGCGTTAGTATTTTGCAGCTGTGACTTATTAAACTGATAGTTTGGTAATTTTCACATCTGTCAACACCTGCTTTCTTTGGGATTGGAATTATTATATTCTTCTTGAAGTCTGAGGGAATTTCGCCTGTCTCATACATCTTGCTCACCAGATGGTAGAGTTTTGTCATGACTGGCTCTCCCAAGGCCATCAGTAGTTCTAATGGAATGTTGTCTACTCCCGGGGCCTTGTTTCGACTCAGGTCTTTCAGTGCTCTGTCAAACTCTTCATGCAGTATCATATCTCCCATTTCATCTTAATCTACATCCTCTTCCATTTCCATAATATTGTCCTCAAGTACATCGCCCCTGTATAGACCCTCTATATACTCCTTCCACCTTTCTGCTTTCCCTTCTTTGCTTAGAACTAGGTTTCCATGTGAGCTCTTGATATTCGTGCAAGTGGTTCTCTTTTCTCCAAAGGTCTCTTTAATTTTCCTGTAGGCAGTATCTATCTTACCCCTGGTGAGATAAGCCTCTACACCCTTACATTTGTCCTCTAGCCATCCCTGCTTAGCCATTTTGCACTTCCTGTCGATCTCATTTTTGAGACGTTTGTATTCCTTTTTGCCTGCTTCACTTACTGCATTTTTGTATTTTCTCCTTTCATCAATTAAATTCAGTATCTCTTCTGTTACCCAAGGATTTCTACTAGCCCTCGTCTTTTTACCTACTTGATCCTCTGCTGCCTTCACTATTTCATTCCTCAGAGCTACCCAATCTTCTTCTACTGTATTTCTTTCCTCCATTCCTGTCAGTTGTTCCCTTATGCTCTCCCTGAAACTCTGTACAACCTCTGGTTCTTTCAGTTTATCCAGGTCCCATCTCCTTAAATTCCCACCTTTTTGCAGTTTCTTCAGTTTTAATCTACAGTTCATAACCAACTATAGGAATGAAGTATACTGGAGACCTTTGCTGCATAACCACTAAGGAATCTATGAATGCCCTATGGGAACCCTGAAAAAACCTGTCCACTTGGGGCACTGATGAAGTAGTGATAGATCAAGCAAGCCAACAATGGACAAATAATGAGCTTTCAAAAATGGACAAACCTTGGAATGGAAAATGGAGCCACAGGGTGATGACACAGAAAGAAACATGGTTTGCGAATTGGAATAGTATGTTGGGTGTAGGAGAAATAAGATGGAGAAGTGAAGGTAGATGTGAAAAGAGAAATGGGTTGATGCTGTACAGGATAGATCAGACTGTTCCAGTCCGTATGCCCATCCGGGTGCAGCCGGGTGGGAATAGGCACATGTGGGCAGAGGTGCAAACAGCTGAAGCACTGAAGATCTTGCAGCCTTGCTGCAGGGCATGGAACTGTGTTCCACCAACCGAGTGCACGCGAGAAGATGTAGCCAAACAGCTTCCACGTGCTCAGAAAGTACACAATAAGAGCTTTTGGCGGGTGGTCTACACTGCCTGTGCCTGTCCATGAAAGTACTGAGGAACAGGTATGGGTGCTCTTTCCCCAAAGAGCAATGTTCAAATAGTCTGGGATAGGCAATGAGGATGACACCAAAAACTGAGTAGCAATAGTTGTGAGAGAAACACTGAATGAACTGGAATTAATGAGAGAATGATATTGACCAAAACATCTCTGAATGGAAAACAGTGAAGATACTATAATAGTATGCCCACCTGGTGGGACTCACATCGCATAAAATAAGAGAGAGAGAGAGAGAGAGAGAGAGAGAGAGAGAGAGAGAGAGAGAGAGAGAGAGAGTCTGAAGAAGAAAGCATATGACTGGACTGAACACAACTGTAATGAGAGATCTGAATGCACATGTTGATGCAGAAAATCTGAATATGAAAATATACTTGGTGCAAATGCCTGGGGAAGCAGAAGCATTGAGGTGAAGCATTGTTAGACTTTTGCATAAGGAGTGGATTAGAGTGCAAGGTAATGTGGTATAACAGTGACTGGTCTAAAAAAATCAGTGGCTACCTGTTAATAGATAATGAAATGATGAGAAATGTTACACGTCAAGGTAATACCTTCAGTGGCCTTAGAGACTACTGATGATGAAGGTGAGAAAGCAAAGCAAGTTGAATACAAGTAAAGAAGATAAAAGAAGCAGAGTTAAAGAAACATAACAAAGGGAAATTAGAGATAAAATTCCCCTGGGTAGCTGTGGAAGAAGACTGGAGTTTTAAGAACACACATACAGAAGCAGCAGAAGAGACATGTGGAAGAACTGGCAATAGGAGACGACACAACAACACTCACTGGTGGAGTTCTGAAAATTCTGCCAATTTGCTGAAAATTTTGACAAACAAGTGGAGAAAGATAGAAATGTAGAGCAGGCTTGTGACTAGTCTCCCTCCCCGCTTCACATGTGTACTACTAAATATCTATGGCCAGATGACTTGTTTGGTGCAGTGTTAAACTGCTCACAGGCCATTTATTAGAGTTAAAATTCATAAAACAATGTTAGGTAACTGAATACCATCAAATTTCATATGACAAGCTATCCAAGCAGGGCGAGCCATAACAGTTATTAGGAGGCATAAGTGTTGTCTATTACATATTTAATTGGCATTCAGAGTAACTTCTCATGGCAATGGTGGGAGTACATCATGATTTAATTAATATGTTTACAACCAATGTAAATATCCTATGCCAATCATGTGTGTGTGTGTGTGTGTGTGTGTGTGTGTGTGTGTGTGTGTGTGGGTGGGTGGGTGGGTTTGTGTGTTTATAGATTTCTTTTAATTTGTTGCATATCATGTACAAAAGCCACAAATTAAGCACAATAAAACCAGAAAAAATGCATAATCTACATATGTACATATGTGGCCTATTACAGTACTCGTCTTATAAACCCTAGCACACACTGGTTCAATGTATGGACTCATTGTCACAACTCTTTGTTGCCAACTATTTTTGCCCTGCCACAGAAAGAACTATGTACGTATCTAGCTTCAGTTCATGAAAAACTTAAATCTGAAAGTTAAGTGTTCTGTTGCACTGCCGAAAAACTTACTTTAAGTAAATGAATTAAAGATGCATCTCTTGCAGAAGCAGTTTTTCAGAAAATGCTTTACTTTTCACATACAAATTAAAAACCAATCTTCTGAATTCACATATTTTTTCACTGCATAATTGTTCTAAAGTGACTGCTTATGTTACTTCAAAGTAACTCACTGTCTGTAATTTGTATATAGTGCTTTGAATTATGAGCGCAAATTGCAGCTGCTAATACAGGGTGTTTATAAATGAATATCAGAGTTTCAATGCTTTATAATATTTATTATATTAAACTTACAGTTATAAATGATATCAGATGAAAGAGCAACTCAAACAGTTTTCCCAAGAATCTTATAAATGTTCAACGCGAGCACCACTTGTCACATGGCATACATCAAGTCTATAGCCAAGTTCTTCCCACACATTGATAAATGTGTCTTCAGTGATTGTAGCAACAGCTCCTTCAATCCAGTTTCTGTATTCAGGGAGGTCTGCCGGTAGCGGAGGCACGTTCACATGATCCTTGATGAAGCCCCAAAGGAAAAAATTGCACGGCTTTAGGTCGGGTGAACGTGGACGCCATGCAAAGCAAGCCCTGTCACTGGGTCCCTTGTGACCTATCCAGCACTTGGGTACAGTGAAGTTCAACCAATCTAGCGGATTGCAGCAGAAACATCGCGCACTGCGCATGCACACTGGTGCCAAACACAACTGTTTGATTTGCTCTTTCGTTTGACATATCATTTACAACTGTAAGTTTAATATAATAAATATTATAAAATGTTAAAACCCCTATAATCATTTATAAACAACCTTTATAAGGGAGGCAGAAATTAACAGTGTGAAATTATCTTTTTCTCGAAATGTGTCCTCCAACTGGCTTACAAGTATTTCTAAATTTCTGTAGTCACCTACAAGGAATTTTAGAATCCTATTTGATCCTCTAGTTTTAAAGTGTTAAGGAGATTGTATTTATGTCCGTTTCCTTCTTTAAGAAGCTCACGAATCCATCAATGTTTATAAGCAATGCTGCTACTTTTCGCTTGCTACACTGTAGGTTATACACTGCTAATGTATCAAATATTTCTTTATGATCATAGAATGTCTGTATCCCTTTCTCATCAGTTGAGATTCACTTACCAGTTTCATGCATTCTTTCAAAATGTCCAAAGAAATAATATCTGAATACATAAAGTCACATCCACAATGATTATGCCACACCAAACACGTTCCGGCTGTTGTTGATACATCAAAGGAAGTGTAGGGTTTATGTGCACTCAGTTTTGCATTGGCTGCATTACACAGAGGAGTTCTGCCATTCACCACTAGATGACAATGACATCATTTTAACTGGGGCAGGGGAATAATTCTTTGTAGCTCAGCCAAGTTGCACAAAAATTCATAAATTATAGATAGAAACCTTCCTCACAAATTAGGGGCAAATTGTATCACAATCCTTACAATAGTTCCTGAGATTAGTCCAAACATACAAACAAAATCACGGCAGGTGTCTTCCCCCACACACACACACACACACACACACACACACACACACACACACACACACACCGAATATAGATACATAAATAGATAGGTGGATAGTTAGAAGACGGGGGTGAACTCCAAATGGCAAAAGATCTAATGAGGATAGATGTGGAGGAAGCACTACAAAAAATTAAAATGAGAAAGGCATTTGGGATGAATGATACAAATGTGGAGAATATCAGAGCAGCAGAAGAGATCAGGACACGGTTGTTTTATAGAGTTATGAGAGATATATGGAATTAAATGAGAACTTTAATTTTATGAAAAGGAAAGTTGCTACTCATCACGTAGCGGAGATGCTGAGTCGCAATAGGCACAACAAAAAGACAGTTGCAAATAAAGCTTTCGGCCCGTAAGGCCTACGTCAAAAAAATACACACACACACACACACACACACACACACACACACACACACACCACTGCGTGATAGGAATGTATACTCGTCCATCTCTATACAACCCCTGTCCCCAACCTCTTACCTTATGGCTCATACCCCTGTAATAGACCTAAATACAAGACCTGTCCCATACATCCTCCATCACCATCTACTCCAGTCCAATCACAAACATCACCTATCCCATCAAAGGCAGGGCTACCTGTGAAACCCACCATGTGATCTACAAGATAAGCTGCTACCATTGTGCTGCATTCTATGTGGGTGTGACAGCCAATAAGCTGCCTGTCCGCATGAATGGCCAGTGACAAAATGTGGCGAAGAAACAAGTGGACCACCCAGTTGCTGAACACGCCATCAAACATGACATCCTTCATTTCAATTACCACTTCACAGCCTGTGCCATATGGATCCTTCCCACCAACACTAGCTTTTCTGAATTGCGCAGGTGGGAACTTCCCCTGCAATATATCTACGTCAACCTTCATTAGTCATTGTCCTCAACTATCCAGCCTCTCTGTTCCCATTCCAGCACTATACAGCCCTCATTCCACCATCACACCCAGTCTTTTTACTTCTCTCCTTTTCGGCTACCCCCTCTCCCCTGCCCTCTGTCTAACCTCCCAACTGCACATAGCTGCCCTACCCTCTCCACCTCGTCCCTGTGGACTCCACAGCAGCACTGCGTGTCCACCATCCCTATCCTACTATCCCTCCCCCTCCCCACTCCAGCCTCCTCCTACCCCCACCCTGATGACACTCCCATCATACACTGGTGCTACTGCTTGCAGTGTGGCTACAGTTGCCTTAAACTGCAGTCGTGTGTGTGAGTTGCGTTTTTGTGTGTGTGTGTGTGTGTGTGTGTGTGTGTGTGTGTGTGTGTTTTTGATGAAGGCCTTATGGGCCAGCCAAAAGTATTATTTGTAACAGTCTTTTTGTTGTGCCTCTCTACAACTTAGCATCTCCATTATGTGGTGAGTAACAACTTTCCTTTTCATAATATTGTTACATTCAATCATGGATTTTCCAGTGTTTGAAATGAGAACTTCAGAAGACTGGTAGAAGTAAATAACTATACTTGTCTCCAAAAGGGTTCCAGAAACTTTTGCTAACATTAGCCTTACGTGTCACTTTGCAAAAATCTACGAGAAGCTCTAGTGAAATGTATCTGCAGAACAGTGGAAAAGCAACTGAGAGAAGAACAGTATGCCTTCAGACCAGGATACTCTACAGCAGATCTCAAATTTGGAATGAGATAGCTACAGAAACACCAGTACGAGTACAGGAGAGCACTACAGATAGTCCTGAATTTAGAGAAAGCATGCGACACAGCACCCAGAAGTAATAGGTTGGAGGCACTAAGAAGGAAAGGTATTGAGATGCAAACTGCACTGTGAGAGAAAAAAAGAGGGGGGAAGAGGAGGAGGAGGAGACTGCACCAGAGAAGCATAAGTAGTGTGGGTGTTGAATATGAGAAACAGGGAGAGGGAATTACACTATGTATGTTACTGTTACATAGTGTAATTCCCTCTCCCTGTTTCTCATCTTCAACACTCACACTACTTATGCTTCTCTGGTGCAGTCTCCTCCTCCTCCTCTTCCCCCCCCCCCTTTTTTTTTTTTTACTGTTCCCCCCGCATGAACCATGGACCTTGCCGTTGGTGGGGAGGCTTGCGTGCCTCAGCGATACAGATAGCCGTACCGTAGGTGCAACCACAACGGAGGGGTATCTGTTGAGAGGCAAGACAAACGTGTGGTTCCTGAAGAGGGGCAGCAGCCTTTTCAGTAGTTGCAAGGGCAACAGTCTGGATGATTGACTGATCTGGCCTTGTAACAATAACCAAAACGGCCTTGCTGTGCTGGTACTGCGAACGGCTGAAAGCAAGGGGAAACTACAGCCGTAATTTTTCCCGAGGGCATGCAGCTTTACTGTATGATTACATGATGATGGCGTCCTCTTGGGTAAAATATTCCGGAGGTAAAATAGTCCCCCATTCGGATCTCCGGGCGGGGACTACTCAAGAGAATGTCGTTATCAGGAGAAAGAAAACTGGCGTTCTACGGATCGGAGCGTGGAATGTCAGATCCCTTAATCGGGCACGTAGGTTAGAAAATTTAAAAAGGGAAATGGATAGGTTGAAGTTAGATATAGTGGGAATTAGTGAAGTTCGGTGGCAGGAGGAACAAGACTTCTGGTCAGGTGACTACAGGGTTATAAACACAAAATCAAATAGGGGTAATGCAGGAGTAGGTTTAATAATGAATAGGAAAATAGGAATGCGGGTAAGCTACTACAAACAGCATAGTGAACGCATTATTGTGGCCAAGATAGATACGAAGCCCACACCTACTACAGTAGTACAAGTTTATATGCCAACTAGCTCTGCAGATGACGAAGAAATTGAAGAAATGTATGATGAAATAAAAGAAATTATTCAGATTGTGAAGGGAGACGAAAATTTAATAGTCATGGGTGACTGGAATTCGAGTGTAGGAAAAGGAAGAGAAGGAAACATAGTAGGTGAATATGGATTGGGGGACAGAAATGAAAGAGGAAGCCGCCTGGTAGAATTTTGCACAGAGCACAACATAATCATAACTAACACTTGGTTTAAGAATCATGAAAGAAGGTTGTATACATGAAAGAACCCTGGAGATACTAAAAGGTATCAGATAGATTATATAATGGTAAGACAGAGATATAGGAACCAGGTTTTAAATTGTGAGACATTTCCAGGGGCAGATGTGGACTCTGACCACAATCTATTGGTTATGACCTGTAGATTAAAACTGAAGAAACTGCAAATTTAAGGAGATGGGACCTGGATAAACTAAAAGAACCAGAGGTTGTACACAGATTCAGGGAGAGCATAAGGGAGCAATTGACTGGAATGGGGGAAATAAATACAGTAGAAGAAGAATGGGTAGCTTTGAGGGATGAAGTAGTGAAGGCAGCAGAGGATCAAGTAGGTAAAAAGACGAGGGCTAGTAGAAATCCTTGGGTAACAGAAGAAATATTGAATTTAATTGATGAAAGGAGAAAATATAAAAATGCAGTAAGTGAAACAGGCAAAAAGGAATACAAACGTCTCAAAAATGAGATCGACAGGAAGTGCAAAATGGCTAAGCAGGGATGGCTAGAGGACAAATGTAAGGATGTAGAGGCCTATCTCACTAGGGGTAAGATAGATACCGCCTACAGGAAAATTAAAGAGACCTTTGGAGATAAGAGAACGACTTGTATGAATATCAAGAGCTCAGATGGAAACCCAGTTCTAAGCAAAGAAGGGAAAGCAGAAAGGTGGAAGGAGTATATAGAGGGTCTATACAAGGGCGATGTACTTGAGGACAATATTATGGAAATGGAAGAGGATGTAGATGAAGATGAAATGGGAGATATGATACTGCGTGAAGAGTTTGACAGAGCACTGAAAGACCTGAGTCGAAACAAGGCCCCCGGAGTAGACAATATTCCATTGGAACTACAGACGGCCGTGGGAGAGCCAGTCCTGACAAAACTCTACCATCTGGTGAGCAAGATGTATGAAACAGGCGAAATACCCTCAGACTTCAAGAAGAATATAATAATTCCAATCCCAAAGAAAGCAGGTGTTGACAGATGTGAAAATTACCGAACTATCAGCTTAATAAGTCACAGCTGCAAAATACTAACACGAATTCTTTACAGACGAATGGAAAAACTAGTAGAAGCCAACCTCGGGGAAGATCAGTTTGGATTCCGTAGAAACACTGGAACACGTGAGGCAATACTGACCTTACGACTTATCTTGGAAGAAAGATTAAGGAAAGGCAAACCTACGTTTCTAGCATTTGTAGACTTAGAGAAAGCTTTTGACAATGTTGACTGGAATACTCTCTTTCAAATTCTAAAGGTGGCAGGGGTAAAATACAGGGAGCGAAAGGCTATTTACAATTTGTACAGAAACCAGATGGCAGTTATAAGAGTCGAGGGACATGAAAGGGAAGCAGTGGTTGGGAAGGGAGTAAGACAGGGTTGTAGCCTCTCCCCGATGTTGTTCAATCTGTATATTGAGCAAGCAGTAAAGGAAACAAAAGAAAAATTCGGAGTAGGTATTAAAATTCATGGAGAAGAAATAAAAACTTTGAGGTTCGCCGATGACATTGTAATTCTGTCAGAGACAGCAAAGGACTTTGAAGAGCAGTTGAATGGAATGGGCAGTGTCTTGAAAGGAGGACATAAGATCAACAAAAGCAAAACAAGGATAATGGAATGTAGTCTAATTAAGTCGGGTGATGCTGAGGAAATTAGATTAGGAAATGAGGCACTTAAAGTAGTAAAGGAGTTTTGCTATTTGGGGAGCAAAATAACTGATGATGGTCGAAGTAGAGAGGATATAAAATGTAGGCTGGCAATGGCAAGGAAAGCGTTTCTGAAGAAGAGAAATTTGTTACCATCGAGTATTGATTTAAGTGTCAGGAAGTCATTTCTGAAAGTATTCGTATGGAGTGTAGCCATGTACGGAAGTGAAACATGGACGATAAATAGTTTGGACAAGAAGAGAATAGAAGCTTTCGAAATGTGGTGCTACAGAAGAATGCTGAAGATTAGATGGGTAGATCACATAACTAATGAGGAAGTATTGAATAGGATTGGGGAGAAGAGAAGTTTGTGGCACAACTTGACCAGAAGAAGGGATCGGTTGGTAGGACATGTTCTGAGGCATCAAGGGATCACAAATTTAGTATTGGAGGGCAGCGTGGAGGGTAAAAATCGTAGAGGGAGACCAAGAGATGAATACACTAAGCAGATTCAGAAGGATGTAGGTTGCAGTAGGTACTGGGAGATGAAAAAGCTTGCACAGGATAGAGTAGCATGGAGAGCTGCATCAAACCAGTCTCAGGACTGAAGACCACAACAACAACAACATGTTACTGTTCATAGTGGTGATGGATGATACGATACAAATGGCAAGAGAGATTGGAGACAGGATTATAGCAATCTTGTTTTCTGATGATTCAATGGTATGAGAGGACAATGAGGAGGAACTACAGAAGCTATTAGATGCTAGGCCTAAAATTTGATGCTGAGAAGTGTTACCTGTTTGTCACAGCAAGAAAAAAGTATAGACCTATAGTAAGCTTGACACTGTGTGGGTAGCAGCTGGAAATAGTAGGAAGTTTCAGATACTGGAGAGAGCATAATACAAGAAATTGAAAGAAATGTACAAGATATACGCGAATGGGTAAGGTAACCTCATAGCTTTATGTGAAGTGCAGAAGGAATAGTTTGGAACACACAAGTTCCTCAGAGGAGGAAGAAAGTGGTATCCCAAAAAAATATACAGTAATTCTGCTGCAGCTGGGTACTGAAAGAATGAGTAAAAAGTAAGGACCAGGCAATTGAGATGAAGTTTTTTGAGAAATCAGAGAGGTGTAGCAAAAATGGAAGAAAAATGAGAAATGAATGGGTTAGGAAGATAACACGAAGATACCCTACAATGTAAGACTGACGAAAGAAGATAAAATGATATAGATGAGACTATGACGCCTATGAAGATGCACAAGATGAATATGGAGGACAAGACACCAAGGGAAAGACCAAAGGGAAGTCAAGTGACAAGTCATTGCTTAGTTCAGTCTTCTCCTCCCTTCCAGATGCTTTCTTCCCCTTCTTTTAGCCACTTGTCCCTTAGCTCTTTCCATGGTCTCTTGCTTCTATTTTCAACTCATGCATCTTCCCAGGCATTTTCTTCTTGCCCATTATCTTCACATGACCATACCATTTCAATCTTATTATTCTCAATCATAGATTGCAAACATTCCACATTTATTTTTCCCCATAACACTAACATTTTTCATTTTTTCCATTTTTGTCACACCTATCTGACTTCTCAAAAACTTCAGTTCACTTGCTCCCACTTCCCCCCCGCCTCCTCCCCCCCCCCCCCCCCCAACTTCATGACCTTGGTTTCTGCAGTACATTCCCACATAATATTATTTAGTATATCACCTTCTTACTTTTATGTGTGATTTACTTGTTTCATATCATTCCTTTCACACTTTCTGTAAACCTATGAGCTTGCCTTGCAGCTTCACTACTCTCTTGGTCATTTTTTGAATTTTCCTGTATTATAATCCCCAGATACTTGAAATTTTCAATGTTTTCAGCTGATCCACCCCCATCAGATTGGTAGCATAGATCTACCCATTTACTTTTGTCATGATCACTAGTTAACACTTATTTGTATTAAATTTTAGGCCATATTCTTGCTCAACCTCTTCTCTGCACATATAACTGCTTCTGTACTTTCCCACTCATCGTTCACCCCTCCCCCACACCCCTCCAAAAAAAAAAGTCATCAAACACCACTGCTGTCATTCTGTCTTCTCTCTCTCTTACCGCTTGTGTCATTCTATCATTACTCACCAATAACAAAAGTAAAGAAGATAGTGCACTTCTTTGTTTCACACTGTTTCGCTGTTTCAGCCATCCTGTTCTATTCCCGTAAACTTTCTTAGTACAATTCTTACCTTGTACAGTCTGCTTTGTCATCCCTTCCATTCTTACTTCATTTGACAGAACTATCTCATATTTATAGTGAAAATACAACGGAGATGCTGATTTGCAGATAGGCACAACAAAAAGACTGTCACAAATCACGTTTCATTCTGGATTTTTCATTGTTTGATTCATAGTGAAAATATTATGCTAAGGATAGACTGGTACTCAGGATGTTGCGGAGATGTTGAGTCACATACAGGCACAACAAAAGGGACTACTAAACATGTAAGCTTTTGGTTAGAAGCCCCCCCCCCCCACCACACACACATACACACACACACACACACACACACACACACACACACACGACCTGGCAGCCAGAGACAGCCTCAGCCATAAGGCCTTCTGGCTGAAAGCTTACATGTTTAGAAGTTTTTTTTTTCTGTGCCTGTCTTCCTCTCAACATCTCTGCTATATCTTGAGTAGCAATCTGTCCTTTTCATCATACTGTCATCATTCCATCCTGGATTTTCCAATGTTTCACATTTATAGTGGTGTTTCTCAGTACAGTCTGCTTCTCTATCACTCTCCTTATTAATGTTTCCTAAACTTCGCTTTCCCTGCATCTGGGAAGACCAACAGTAGATCTTTCTAATATACATAGTGGTGTCTTACTGTAAATCAGAGATCTACTACACATCTTCATGGCCTGAAGCCATACTGTTCGTCTGGTGGGCAGTGCTGGCAGTCACTAATGGAAATCTCACACTGTAAAAGAATTTTTCACATCTCTTTTCATTCCATTTTTAGCATCTCACTGATAGGGTTCCCGATGATCTGAAAGAATTAGTTTTTGAAATATCCTAAAGGAAATGTTAAGAGGTAAAAGCATTGATGACAACACATGTTAATTTCCAAAGCTAGCTGTAGATGATTATCAATGAAACTTATAACTTCAGAACATGACTATGCTGAATATTTTACAGTTTTATGTGCTGCTTTAGTTCCGAGAATATTTACAGAATATTACAACAGAGATGATGAAAATTACCTGATGATGTTGACACAGAAAACTTAATTTGAAGTTGCTGAAGACGACGCAGTCCAGAGAACATATCTTTTCACTGAATCCCACCTAATTGCATGCCACATGGTTCTTTTATTCGAAAATTTAATGCAGATCAAACTTCTCGTTCTTACATAAAATCACTGATTTTCTTTTTGATTGTGGGAAATCCTGATTGTAGTAGTGCTGCTAATGATTCCACCTCACATTTGCAATGTGAAACATTTGTTCCATAAAAGACACAAAAATAATTCTGAAATCTGATATTGCAGCAAACTACTCAGATAATTGAGAAGCAAACTCGCCTATTGTTTTTAGCTGTTCATTTTTTTATCGACATGGCATATAGGACTGTAATTACAAATAAACTGACCGTGCTTTTGCACTTGTAGGCAATGTATCTAGCCAAGTATTTTAAAGCATTGTGAGTAACATCTTCACTGGAGCTTGCTGACTCACTAAGATCACAGTCTCAAAGCAAATACGGTACCTATGGACTAGGTGATTCCATCATCAACAAAGTGATTTCTTAGTAATTTTAGAAAATGGAGTACTTCGTAAAAACCCATATTTTCCTTGTATTACCTACAGGGTTTCAAAAATACATCTTAGTAGTGGATACAAGTGATTTCCTCGCTTTTGAATTTTTCACTCCCAAATTACATACTCATATAACCTCTACAACACGAACCCCAACTGTTTCAAGTTCTGTAATGATTGTCTCAAAAAACTGCTGGCCAGTTTCACATTAAAATTGTAATACACTGGCTGTTTCCACTTTGAAAATAAACTTCTTATCGTAACTACTTTGACGTTTTTGTTTGTTCCAAGAATGACATCGTCAGATGAATCACAGCAGCAATGCTGCCAAAGGTTCATTTCATCAAAACTTAGGACAGCCGTGGTCTCAAATGGCGTAAGCATTTTGCTGACTTAGCCTCTGTAAAATCTAGTGCTTGCTTTAAAATTCCTAGATGACACTAAAACTGTTTTGCCCATTTATGGAGCATTGATCAGCAGGGTAAAGGATAGTTCTTTCTTCTTAGATAAGCATATGCTTTTGTAGATAATGCTGCCAAAGTAAGGGCGACTGCTGTGTCCTCCTCCTTGGGTGAAACACTGATACAGTATAGTTTTAACCTTCTTACTTACTCATCCCATATTCTTACTAGCAGGAATAGTTGCTTTGAGAGGTACACCCTTTTCATAGCTTTTGTCATAGCTGCAGTTTTTTGCTCCATTAAAGCATTTCTGCTCTTCACAATAGCCAATTATTTCTTCAAGTCCGCAGTTTCTTGCTCTTTTGATTTTTTAAAGATAGGATCAGAAAGAATTTCTGGGTCAACTGACTTGTCCAGTTTTGTTTTTGTCAGAGACAAAACTTTCAACACTTTGGGCACCCTCTTACACCTCACTGCTCTGATGTTACTATGATGTTCTCTTTCTGATATGCTGTCCTCTGAGTTGACACAACCTGCAGCAACAACTTTATTTCTGTACCAGTTATGTATTTTGTGGCATGGAACAGTGTCCGATTTCAGCAAGTTTCTTGTAGGTAAACCCAACAACTCATTTTGCATGTCCTGTTTGTAATCACAGTTCGTAACAAAGAAAAATGTCCAGACATGTCAGTAAAGTGAAAGTGCTAGTTATCTAGGACAGGAAGCTATCAATGCACTACTGCGTACTTTATTACCAACTAGCTATCATTAATCTGTTATGCTCTATTTGTGCCTGAGTAAGGTTATAAATATACAAAAGTTAATTCTTTGAACAAAGTAGCCTTTCTACTTGTTATATTAAGTATCTGATTTTTATCTATACTCACTTGAACAGTCGCCTTGAAAGCTGGACTCCTGAATGTAATTCGCACAGTGTTAACAATGACAGTCATACCATCAATAACCTTATTTATGAAACTATATTTTGCTGGCCCAGCTATTGACGACAGCCCTTGATGAACAGAAACTGATCTTAGTTCTTCACAGGTTTCAACTTCAACACGTACTTCATCCAGAGTCTATAACAAAACAACAACATATATATATATATATATTGCAGAGAATAAAATATTTGGCATTTAAAATACGTCTGGTGCTTCTATGATCGAAAGTAGTAACCAGAAAAAGTTACTAGATTTGTAATGCTGAGTGACACAGAAAATTTAGCCATCTTTAGAGCAGAAGCTCAGATGATGTGAGGAGCAGTTACACAGAGCTGCTGTAAGTACCAATGGGTACCTGCCTCCAACTGGTACATTATCAGCTGGTGACAGCTATCTGATGTCATCTGAATATTTTGTCTGGAAATAGTCATATACAGGGTGGGCCAAATAAAAGTCACATAGACGAGTGGATACGACTGGATGTGAATGTATGCATATAACCACACGCCGTGACACGCATACCACATACTCCCCTGCAACATGATCCACACAGTTCAGGGTGTGATGCAGGTTGTGTGAGTGTGAGTGGAGCAGTGCAAAGGGGATGAATTTACTCAGAGTACAGAGCACCAGGTGTTTGTTGAGGGCAGTTACGTGACAACAAAGTCATGGAAACAGTGTGGTCATTTGTTTGCAGGTAAGTTTAATGCTGTCAAAGTGCAAGCACACAGTGCTGTACAATGCTTAGTCTGAAAACAGCGTCAGACAGAATCTGTTTTGAACAAGTCAAAAAACACTCCGAAATATGCCTGCACACCAGAAAACGTGGCTGCAGTTCACCAGAAAATGCTTCAGAGTCCTATCAAATCAACCCAGCACCTGTCATAAGAGCCTGCATATCACGTGGATCATGTGGATGACCTCGACCTGCAAATGCATCTGTTGTTCATGCTTTAAAACCGGCAAAAATCTCCTCAACACCTCCAGTTTTGAGAGTGGCTTTCATTGACATAACAATGAATGGCTTGGACATATATCTGTTCTTTACGGAAGCCTGGTTTCACGTTCATGGTTATGTCAACTCTCAGAATCACAGGTTCTGGGCAGAGGAGAGAATTCGTATAATTTGAATGAAGCACCGTTGCATGATCAGACGGATGGCGTTTGGTGTGCAGTGTCTGTAGGCTGCACTATTGGTCCCATCATCATTCACCAGATGCTGACTTCCATGTACCATTTATGGCAGCATTAATGGAAGAGAATAAGACCCACATTTACTTCCAACAGGATGGAGCAACTGCCCATACAGCCAGCCACACCTTGGATCACATTTACCAATCTTGATACCAGACAGAGGTGTTAGCAGAGGTCAGTAGAGTCAAGGACCTCACTGGCCATCCAAGTCACTTGGCCTGTCAGTGCTGTCAGTGTCGTCCAGTTACTATGTGTTAGGAGCCCGCAAGGCAAAGGTGCATCGCAACAACACTCATAGTCTTCAAGAACTGCAGCAGAACATTTCAGATGAGACTGTGGCAATTCCAGCAGCCCAGCTTCAAACTGCATTCAACAACTTGCTGAGCAGGGCCCAAAAGTGCCAAGAGATGAATGATGGTCACTTTTAACATCTACTACAGGCAGGCTACTGCCGTATTTTCTTTCCTTTGTTGTGTTTCTTTCACCCTGAAACTGTTCTCCAGGCCCCTTTCTTTTGCCCCACCCTGTAGAACAAAATCAGTTATCAATAATAAAAATCAATAAATCTGGATTTTTTTTTTGTTAAAATTATAATTTACGAGTGCTGCTGTTTATAAATGATATCAAAATATTTCAATAACTTTTTTCTGCTGTTCATACAAAAGTTAATAATAAATGAATTAATTCAAAATCACAACAGGTATTCAATGAAGGAAAAAAATAAAAGTGATGGGTTCTCTCAAATTCCAATACAGTTTGACAAATAGTTGTTCTATTCTGACAGTAAGTTAAGTATATTACAAGGGAAGTACAAATTGTAAAAAAAGACTTGTGAGCCAGTGAACAATATACTTACCATGTTTAATGACAATACAATGTGTTTAGTACTTAACTTTTTAGCATAGTTTAATATATAGTGGACTTGTCAGTTCAGAACAATGTGAATTTTGATTATTCAGTCCAAGGAAAACTCCTCCCCCCTCACCCTCGTATCCACATCTTTATTTCAAAAAGAAGATAAAACTCAAGAATGGAAACGCAGGGGTGGCGTAACAGTATGAATTAGAATAAACTGCTAATCGCCACAAAGAGGAGATGGTGTGTGGCAGACAGGTAATTTAAAAGTTTCAGGGAAAGTTCTTTGACAGATTCAGAAAAACACAACACACATTCATGAGTGCACAACTTACACACATATGGCCACTGTCGTCTCTGGGTGCTGAGGCCCAAGGCTAGAGTGTGGGGATCTAGTGATCTTGAGTGGTCTGGGTAGTGCTGGTACAGAAGAGATGTGGGGGTGGGAGGGATAACAGGAGTTGGAGTGGGGAGGGGGAAGAGGGAGGGAATGAAGATAGCAATCTTTTCACTGTTCAGTCTTGCTATTTTCCCAAATGATGATGAAATGATGAGGGCAATACGTACACTCAGTTCCCGGGAGGAGAAAATCTCCAACCTGGCCAGGAATCAAACCCAGGAATCCATGATCCAGAGGCAGCAATGCTAACCATCAGACCAAGAACTGTGGACACAAGTAAGAAAGCATGCAGCTAATGAAGCTAGCTTCATCAGGTTACCCCATCCCCCCCCCCCCCCATCCTGCCCTCCCAACTATCCACTATCCCCGGAGAAGAATGCTGTATCTCTGTCAGACATGGTACACAGGATTATGTTTTGAGGGCACCACACACAAGGCAGTAACAGTGTGGTGCCTCCTGCATAGTATGGTCAGTCATCTCTTACATGGCACTCCTACCAGGAACTATTTTATCATCCTGCAAGAGACATTGAAATAGGCCATTCATCCAACAATAATTATGCAGGTCACCACAGAGACCACTGCAATGTGGAAGTACCTGATTTATCTGCCAAATAGTTCATAGGATGACATTCATATGATGAGCACGTAATTTAAGCAGTTGCATTGTGACACTTGGCCAGTTCCTGCAATTCCAATCTCCAGTTGCCACAGAGTTTAAGTTGAGTGTCAAAGGGACAGTCTAAGTCTTTCCCCACTGAGAGACTGAAATTAAACACCCCAAACTGTAGTCCATATTGAACTTCAACTAGATTATTTAGCAACTGTATACTTCATTAGTTAGAGTAAACAATCTAAAACCAAGGATGGAATAATGACAATAGTATGAAAAAGGTAGATGCGTCGCGGATAGGAACTAGAAAAAAACTGCCAAACAAGTAAGCTTTCAGCGAAAGAGGCGCACATGTGCGCCCCCCCCCCCCCCCCCGCCCACACACACACACACACACACACACACACACACACACACACACACACATACACATACACACACACCGTCTTCTGCTGCTGAGGCCAGTTTGTGAGAGTTTCAAATGTTCAAATGTGTGTGAATTCCTAAGGGGGGGACCAAACTGCTAAGGTCATCAGTCCCTAGACTTATTCACTACGTAAACTAACTTATGCTAAAAACAACACACACACACACACACACACACACACACACACACACACACACACACACATGCCCGAGGGAGGACTCGAACCTCCAGCAGGAGGGGGCGCACAGTCCCTGACAGAACGCCTCAAACCACACGGCCACTCCACGTGGCTGTGGGAGTTTCATTTGCAAGAGGGTATATGTGTATGGTATCTAATTCCGATTAGGCCTTTTTGGCTGAAAGTTTACTTCTTTGACAATCTTTATGTTGTGCCTATCTGTGACTCTGCTATGGTTATTAGTTAGATTAGTGCCACAGCTTCTCTACAAGCTAAAGCTGAAGAGATTTTGAAGTACATTATTTTAGAAAATGATTATTCTTGTTACTCACTTGTTGTCAGAGTAATTGAGTTTAAGATACATTGGCCTGTGACATGACTGTGATAGTGCATTCGTAGGCCACTTTCCTATAGCCAAGGAGTTGTGTAGCAGGGTTCATTTCCTGCTGCGTTTACGTTGGGCACCTATCTTTGGAGGACCCAACAGATTCAAAATGAGTTTCTCAATGGTTTCGCACAAAGACCACACAGGAAAAAGCACGAAAGCATTCTGTATGAAGAAACTGAAAATCTAATGCATTTCAGAACCACCACCAGGTACATTTACAGTAATTTCTATCCTGAAAAATAGGTTGTCTACCTAACAATATTCAATTGGATTTGATTAATGAATATTCAATGGGATTTGATTAGTGTGCCAAATGAAGACACAGACGCCTACCTAGGTTATATAGAAAGGAGGGGTGGTACTATAAGTTTCAAGACTCTCAGGCAGAACTTGCAGAGGGCAATGCATGGGGCCAGAAATAGAAATGTGTCTTACAACGAAAGATACAGAAGGAATAAAGAAAAGTATATTGGCAGCATAGGAAATGACAAAGGAAGCAAGAAGAGAGCCTTGAAGAAATAGAAATAATGGAAGGCAAGACAGTAACGTGGGAAACTGGGTTCCAAGAGACAGGTCAGACAAAAAAGATAGGAAGTACAAATGCGGTATATAACAGAATTTACAAGTGGGGAAACAAAGAGGGATCCCACTCGAGGCCCACACTGTGATGAATACAAGGAGGCCCGCAAATAACTGGAATCAAACTGCTGCACGTGCACCCTTTGTAGTTATGCATTGAAATTATGTGGTTTGTCTGTAGTGCTCTTTTGTTTGCCTATTTCCACCATTTGGTGATTAATGACACGGCTGACAAGAAGGAGCAAACAGTCTGTGCAAAATTTTGTTTTCTGTTAGGGAAAACTGCAGTCGAGACTATTGGGATGCTTCAGCAAACCTTTAATGATGATGCTTTGGGAAAAACACAGGTCTGAGAGTGGTTTTCTCATTTCATATCTGGTAACATATCAACTGAAGATATGTCATGCCCATGCCATCCTTCAACAGGAAGATATGATGAAAACATTGCCACAATCAAACATGCCACTGATGAAGATTGTCGAAGAACCATTGACCAAATTTCTGAGGAAACAAAAGTAACATGGAGCATGGTCCAACGAATTTTAAGCAAAGATTTGAAAGTGAGACAGCTATCTGCAAAATTTGTTCCTCGGTTCTCACAGATGACCAAAGAGAGAACCACGTGAACGTGTGCAACAACTTGAAGAGCAAAGCACCGAATGATCCAAACTTTCCAAAAAAAAGTTGTGACTGGGACAAGAGTTGGTGTTACAGGTACGATATGGTCAAAGTAAGTATCAAGCCAGTAGAAAAATCAAATCTCACCACAATCTAAGAAAGCACATCAAGTGAGATACAATGTGAAAATAATGTTGACTGTTTCTTTGATGTCAATGGTGGGGAATTCATTCCTCCAGCACACACAATGAACAAACATCTTTATCCAGATGTGTTGAGAAGCTTGTGAACGAGTGTGTGACAAAAATGACCAGAACTGTGGAGAAATGGGAAATGGTTGCTCCACCAAAACAATGCTCCAGCCCACACAGCTGGCAAAAAACAACATGGTGCTTGTGCCTCATACACCCTACTCACCTGATCTGGCTCTGTTTGACCTTTTTTTTTTTCTTTTTTGGTTTCCACAAATGGAATACACTCAGGAAAGCAATTCAGTGATGGGTATCATGCCAAAAAAACACATGAATGGCTTTGAGCAGTATCCTGCCTCAAAATGTCCAGAATTGTTTTCAGCATTGGCAAAAGCATTGTGACAAGTGTGTTAAGGCATATGGACAATAATGTAAAGAGGGCTAAATCACTGTGAATGTAGAGTTCAATAAAAATGGATAACAACAAAAAAAAAAGTTTTTTTGGGTTTTTCCTCATAAGGCCAGGATTGTAACTCGGACCAAGTGAGGTCAGACAGCAATTAAAAACCAGCCACTTAATTAAAATATGTGAGGGTGCTACAATGCACTGTCAACCAGAATATTTCATGAAAGGTAACTTACAACAAATTATTTGAGGGTGATCTGGAAATCAAGCTGCTTGGGAAGCAAATTAATGTGACTACCATGGATACAGTTGCTTATTAAGATAATTTTGAAGATTTGTTAAAGGCACAGAAGCTCAAGGAGACATTTAGTACTACAATACAATGATGATGTATGCAAGGGGACATTTAGTACTACAATACAATGATGATGTAAGTAAACAGAGGAGATTTTGAAGCAGAGGCTTTACGGGATACAGGGAATCGAGTTTGTGGTTTGTCCAAATGTGTTTAGGTCACACAAGAGCACATACTGAGTTAGCAGATATGTCAGACACTGGGATGAAGATACAAGCAGCAACAAACAAGCAAAATAATCCAGTAACTAAGTAGATTTTCCCAACATTCACAACAGGTTATATTTAATTCCGTTAGTCATGATTACTGATCCCCAGCTGAAATCTGTATTTTATAATAGATAATGGAACAGATGATGCAAGTCAGAAACTGTTTCAGTTTACAGAACAAAATAATGATTTTTACAGTACTATTTAACAAGGTCTTATCCAAGAATGAAGTTGCAGCTTCAGTCTAATTCTGTCATGAGTCTGCTGACAACTTTGGCAGTTGTGTGAGAAAAAATCAGTTTGTGCAATTAATGAGAGAAGTAAAGGGACAGAGGGCATAAAAGAAAGATGAAGCAAGTCTCGGAATTATTAGAGAAATATTGTGGTGCATTCTCTGAAGCTCCAGAATTCTGAATGCATTTTGAGCAACAAGCCAAGCAAGCCATTATTACAAACACTATAAATCAAAGATGCAGCTTTGAAAGGTACTAATCGAGATGGAGTAGGAAAGAGTGGAGGTGTGTGTGTGTGTGTGTGTGTGTGTGTGTGTGTGTGTGTGTGTGTATGTGTGCGCGCGCGCGTGCGCACAGACCACCCAGAGATTAATTGTCACAGCAGTTTACTCGGGTAAACATTATGTCCAATATGGATCTTATACCTTGGTTCTGGCAGATACCTTTGGCAGTACACTGCTTTCTTATGTGGAGGAAGTCCTATCACTCCTGCATTGTCACATTTGGTCTGAACTTTTCAATGGCAATTTTAGTCTTGTGCTAGGAAAGCAGCTAATGAGTAAATTAACAACATATGTTAATGACATATTAATTTCATTCCCCAGTTGGGAATAAGATTGCAGTTTAATTGAGAAACTATTTAACGCATTCAGGAGAAAAGGAATAAAACTCAAATTGAGTAAGTGGGGATCTGTAAAGAAGGAGCCAGAGCTTCAAAGCCTCACCTTAACTCACCTTGGTACTATATCTGATGATGAACTACAGTTACAAATATTGAAATTTATTCCTGAAATTCAACTTAGCTGTAATACGTATAGATGTACTACTTAACGTGACATATGAGACTTTGTCAATGAAAACAATCAGTTACTAATAAAATTATTTAATTGGATAGATAAAAAAAAATCTACTCACATAGCGGCAACAGAACACACACACACACACACACACACACACACACACACACACACACACACACATAAATGACTGTTGTGAATGGCAAGCTTTCGGAGCCAGTGGCTCCTTCAGGCAGAAGAGTTGACGGGATGGAAGAAGGGTGAAGGAAAAGGACTGGAGAAGTCTAGGGAAACGGGTGGATTTTGGGAAAGTCATCAGTCTCCCTCTCCCATATGGTAAGTCTTCCCTGACCCACGGCTCTGGGTGACTCCCAAAAACTACTCCTTTCTCTAGACCTCTCCAGTCCTTTTCGTTCACCCTTCTACTTTCCCCTTCAACCATTCTGCCTGAAGAAGAAGCCACTGCCTCCAAAAGCTTGCCAGTCACAACAGTCTTTTATGTGGGTGTGTTCTGTTGCTCTTGGTGAGTAGATTTTTTATCTATCCGATTAAATAATATGAGAATTTGTGCCAGACCAGGAATGGAACCCAGATTTCTTGTTTATTACAAATGGTCACCTTACCATTTAGGCTATGCGAGCACATTCCCTGGACCGACCCAAAATTCCACATGTTACAAAGCTATCAATTTCTTCTCATAAATTATTAATTCATTTATCCACATTTCTCTTATAATTCAAGTGTCGGATTTTAGAATCAGGACAATGAGAAGTCATAGACTTACAAAAACAGTACAGCATCAAGGCAATGCTGAATTTCCAATACCAAAAACCAGGAAGCAGTTAAAAACTTTTTAGGAATGAATAGACTCTGTCACAAATTCGTTTCAAAAACAAGTTTTAATTTCCCAAGTCACAGTATAATGGTGAAGGAAAATGCTGCTTGGATTTGCTCTAAGAAGAGCAATGAGGTCTTATGTAGAATGAAGTAAAGTCTGTGCAACAGCACACTCTTGCATGAACAAAACCTTTCATTGCCTTTCTATTTACAAACTGACAGCAGCAGTTATGGAATCTGAATAGCAGCTTGAGAGCATAGCATCCGCTTGCAGGATGCAGTCAAAACATGAAAAGTCTTATGGAATATCAGCAGAGGAGTTGCTTCCCATAGTATGTGGACTTAGTTCAGAAATATCTGCTAGGACACAAAACAGTGGTGTTTACGTACCATGAAGTACCCAGTTTGCTGCAGGAATGTAAATTACTACACATCAGATAACAATATGGGAAACATTCTTATAACAGCTTCATTACAGCATCTGGGTACTAATAACAAGGGTGGTGATGCCTTTTCCAGACCACAAATTGGTGTTAAACAGGTTGATGATGACGATAAGGATGAGGAAGAGTGTCAGTTAAAATAAAGTACATCAAAGGTGTGCGCAAGAATCTACAGAGGCCACAGAATTCTTGTGACTCTATACAGCTGGTATGAACCATGGACCTTGCTCTAGGTGGGGAGGCTTGCGTGCCTCAGCGATACAGATAGCCGTACCGTAGGCGCAACCACAATGGAGGGGTATCTGTTGAGAGGCCAGACAAACGTGTGGTTCCTGAAGAGGGGCAGCAGCCTTTTCAGTAGTTGCAGGGGCAACAGTCTGGATGATTGACTGATCTGGCCTTGTAACAATAACCAAAACGGCCTTGCTGTGCTGGTACTGCGAACGGCTGAAAGCAAGGGGAAACTATGGCCTTAATTTTTCCCGAGGGCATGCAGCTTTACTGTATGATTAAATGATGATGGCGCCCTCTTGGCTAAAATATTCCAGAGATAAATAGTCTCCCATTCGGATCTCCGGGCAGGGATTACCAAGGAGGACGTTGTTATCAGGAGAAAGAAATCTGGCGTTCTACGGATCGGAGCATGGAATGTCAGATCCCTTAATCGGGCAGGTAGGTTAGAAAATTTAAAAAGGGAAATGGAAAGGTTAAAGTTAGATATAGTGGGAATTAGAGAAGTTCAGTGGCAGGAGGAACAAGACTTCTGGTCAGGTGACTACAGAGTTATAAACACAAAATCAAATAGGGGTAATGCAGGAGTAGGTTTAATAATGAACAGGAAAATAGGAATGCAGGTAAGCTACTACAAACAGCATAGTGAACGCATTATTGTGGCCAAGATAGATACGAAGCCAACACCTATGACAGTAGAACACGTTTATATGCCAACTAGCTCTGTAGATGATGAAGAAATCGAAGAAATGTATGATGAAATAAAAGAAATTATTCACATAGTGAAAGGAGACAAAAATTTAATTGGCATGGGTGACTGGAATTCGGCAGTAGGAAAAGGGAGAGAAGGAAACATAGTAGGTGAATATGGATTGGGGGACAGAAATGAAAGAGGAAGCCGCCTGGTAGAATTTTGCACAGAGCACAACTTAATCATAGCTAACACTTGGTTCAAGAATCATAAAAGAAGGTTGTATACATGGAAGAATCCCAGAGATACTAAAAGGTATCAGATAGATTATATAATGGTAAGACAGAGATTTAGGAACCAGGTTTTAAATTGTAAGACATTTCCAGGGGCAGATGTGGACTCTGACCACAATCTATTGGTTATGACCTGTAGATTAAAACTGAAGAAACTGCAAAAAGGTGGGAATTTAAGGAGATGGGACCTGGATAAACTGAAAGAACCAGAGGTTGTACAGAGTTTCAGGGAGAGCATAAGGGAACAATTGACAGGAATGGGGGAAAGAAATACAGTAGAAGAAGAATGGGTAGCTTTGAGGGATGAAGTAGTGAAGGCAGCACAGGAACAAGTAGGTAAAAAGACGAGGGCTAGTAGAAATCCTTGGGTAACAGAAGAAATGTTGAATTTAATTGATGAAAGGAGAAAATATAAAAATGCAGTAAATGAAGCAGGCAAAAAGGAATACAAATGTCTCAAAAATGAGATCGACAGGAAGTGCAAAATGGCTAAGCAGGGATGGCTAGAGGACAAATGTAAGGATGTAGAGGCTTATCTCACCAGGGGTAAGATAGATACTGCCTACAGGATAATTAAAGAGACCTTTGGAGATAAGAGAACCACTTGTATGAACATCAAGAGCTCAGATGGAAACCCAGTTCTAAGCAAAGAAGGGAAAGCAGAAAGGTGGAAGGAGTATACAGAGGGTCTGTACAAGGGCGATGTACTTGAGGACAATATTATGGAAATGGAAGAGGATGTAGATGAAGATGAAATGGGAGATACGATACTGCGTGAAGAGTTTGACAGAGCACTGAATGACCTGAGTCGAAACAAGGCCCCCGGAGCAGACAACATTCCATTGGAACTACTGATGGCCTTGGGAGAGCCATTCCTGACAAAACTCTACCATCTGGTGACCAAGATGTATGAAACAGGCGAAATACCCTCAGACTTCAAGAAGAATATAGTAATTCCAATCCCAAAGAAAGCAGGTGTTGACAGATGTGAAAATTACCAAACTATCAGTTTAATAAGTCACAGCTGCAAAATACTAACGCGAATTCTTTTCAGACGAATGGAAAAACTAGTAGAAGCCGACCTCGGGGAAGATCAGTTTGGATTCCGCAGAAATGTTGAAACACGTGAGGCAATACTGACCCTACGACTTATCTTAGAAGCTAGATTAAGGAAGGGCAAACTTACGTTTCTAGCATTTGTAGACTTACAGAAAGCTTTTGACAATGTTGACTGGAATACTCTCTTTCATATTCTGAAGGTGGCGGGGGTAAAATACAGGGAGAGAAAGGCTATTTACAATTTGTACAGAAACCAGATGGCAGTTACAAGAGTCGAGGGACATGAAAGGGGAGCAGTGGTTGGGAAGGGAGTGAGACAGGGTTGTAGCCTCTCCCCAATGTTATTCAATCCGTATACTGAGCAAGCAGTAAAGGAAACAAGAGAAAAACTCGGAGTAGGTACTAAAATCCATGGAGAAGAAATGAAAACTTTGAGGTTCGCCGATGACATCGTAATTCTGTCAGATACAGCAAAGGACTTGGAAGAGCAGTTGAACGGAATGGATAGTGTCTTGAAAGGACGATATAAGATGAACATGAACAAAATCAAAACGAGGATAATGGAATGTAGTCGAATTAAGTCGAGTGATGCTGAGGGAATTAGATTAGGAAATGAGACACTTAAAGTAGTAAAGGAGTTTTGCTATTTGGGGAGCAAAATAACTGATGATGGTCGAAGTAGAGAGGATATAAAATGAAGACTGGAAATGGCATGGAAAGTGTTTCTGAAGAAGAGAAATTTGTTAACATCCAGTATAGATTTAAGTGTCAGGAAGTCATTTCTGAAAGTATTTGTATGGAGTGTAGCCATGTATGGAAGTGAAACATGGACGATAAATAGTTTAGACAAGAAGAGAATAGAAGCTTTCGAAATGTGGTGCTACAGAAGAATGTTGAAGATTAGATGGGTAGATCACATAACTAATGAGGAAGTATTGAATAGGATTGGGGAAATGAGAAGTTTGTGGCACAACTTGACCAGAAGAAGGGATCGGTTGGTAGGACATGTTCTGAGGCATCAAGGGATCACCAATTTAGTATTGGAGGGCAGCGTGGAGGGTAAAAATCGTAGAGGGAGACCAAGAGATGAGTACACTAAGCAGATTCAGAAGGATGTAGGTTGCAGTAGGTACTGGGAGATAAAGAAGCTTGCACAGGATAGAGTACAATGGAGAGCTGCATCAAACCAGTCTCAGGACTGAAGACCACAACAACAACAGCTGGTAAGGAAACATTTAGGTAGTGGGGACCATGAATAACAAACAAATTACTAATTGTATAAAGGGATTCTGTTCAGAAGGAAGCATGAACATAGTGAGAAATGGAAGTTGTGTTTCCCTGAAGACTATGTTGAAGAGTTCACTGACTATCTCCATCAAAGTTATGACCATTATGAACCACGTAAGTTCACTGAAATCTTGCAAGATAAGGTACTTTTCAATAACAGGGTCAGGAGGGAGAAGAAAGAGCTTTGAATCTGGGATAAATGCCAGACACAACTGGCCAGTTCCAGTGTATAGAAAGACAAATACCAACCAGGTCACTTATTTTATTGGATAACCACTTTCAACTCTTTTTTTAAGTTATCCACAGATCTATTAACTATACATTACCTCAAAGCAGGTCATCAGTTGGCACCTGATGACCTATGCTTCTGGGTAATTTGTAATTAATGGATCTAATGATGACAAAAAGAGAGAGAGAGAGAGAGAGAGAGAGAGGGCTGAAACCCATTACCCAATAAAAGTTATCTAGACAAGGTTTGTCTTTCTAGATAGTGAGGGTTTTCAATAAGTTTATTAGACTGTATCCCATTATGATGGTAACTAGCAGAACTTTGGTAGTGAAGTTTGAACACGATTGTTTTGGTAAGCTAGAAGTTCATGAGGCAGTGCTCTGAGATACTGGAGCGAAGTTCACGTCCAGGGAAGGAGACGAGTTTATACATAGAGCACGCATCAAAACTGACAGGATTATGTGTATCACCCTGCCAGTAATCCTGCTGAGAGTTATACGAGAGAGACTGGTAGGCTCTGCAGCACTTACTGCAGACACAAACATACCTCTTCGGTGTGACACTTGAAAAAGATTGAAACCGTTACAAATTTTGTGGAGCACAGTTAAATGGGATTTGCACTGCCAGAAATGCAATTTAACACACACAGTATGACAAAAGATTAATAGGAATTTTTGAATTTTGTGGGCTTTGTACACCTTATTTTCAGTTTTCTTTATCTTGTTGGTACTCACGTTCCAATGTATGTTTGCATTTTCAGTTGTTTTGAATATTTGGTTTATTGTTGACAGTCGAAAAGGTTATGTGTGTTCTCAAGTGCTTGGAAAATTTTTGCTTTTGAAAAAGATGGATCAAAGAATTTGCATTAAATTTTGCTTGAAAAGTGGAATCGAATGCAGCGCTGCATTTTAAATGTTGACAGTGGCTTTTGACAAATCTACTGTGAGTAAGACAAACATTTACAAGTGGTATAAACATTTCAAAGACAGTGGAGAAGACATTCAAAGATGATGACCACCCTGAATGCCCTAGCCCATATGGAAAATGCAAAGAAAATGCTTCTGCAAAAATCACTGAATCACCATAATAGAGACTGCTTACGATGCCAAGCAATTTTTTTCAGATGTTTTGTGCATGAAATGTATAGCTGCAAAGTTTGTCCCAAAATTGTTGAATTTTGACCAAAAACAATATCACACAGACCTCACTCAGGAATTGCTGAATGAAGTCAACAATGATCCAGAACTTCTAAAGAAGGTTACAACATGTGACCACGGGCACACAGGTATGACGTCGAAACAGAGGCCCAATCGTCCCAACGGAAAGTGCCTGGAAAGAGAGAGAGAGAGAGAGAGAGAGAGAGAGAGAGAGAGAGAGAGAGAGGGAGGAAAAAAATGACAAATTCAATAAAATGTGACAATTCTTCTTGCTATTTCCTTTGATTACAATGAGACAATCAATCATGAGCCTTATGGTCGTACGTTCAATAAGAAATACTATCTGGAAGTCACGCACCATTTGTGTGAAGCAATCCGAAAGACCAGAATTCTGGCAAATTGTGGAAATTGCATCACACCTCAATGCTTGTTTATAATTTTTTTTTTTTTTTGGTGGGGGGGGGGGGGGGGGGCGGCAGAAAAAAAAAAAAAAAAAAAACTTATTTCTCTTCTTTTAATGAATAGAGACTGAAGCGGTGAAATTTGCACAAAGATTGGGAATCGAACCCGCTTACTGGGCATGTGTGTTAGCCACTAAGCCAGCTCGGCACTGCAGTTCACACAATTTTATGGATTACGCTGCAATGCCTCCCTCCTCGATCCAAATTCTCACTTCAGCCGCAGTCTACTTTAAATTCCCCCTTTCTTTTCCGGAGGCTGAAGAGAACCATGAAAGGCTGTTGTTTTGTCACTACTAATGAGGTAAAAACAGAACACATGAGGGAGCTGAACATCACAGTGAAAAGTCAGTTCCAGGCATGTTTCTAAGATTGGAATAAGCTGTGGCACAAATGTATTACATCTGAGGGGTATTCCTTTGAATGGGACTATGATGATGATGACGATGAATAAGTACAGATTCTTTAAGAAAAACAAATATTTCTATTAGTTTTTGATCGCACTACATAAAACTTCTTGACCTTATAGCGGAGTTATGCAGAGTTACCAACAGGGAAAGTCATCACACCACAGGAGAGAGAAGGGCTTGTTAAGCAAGTAATGGTGAAAAGAGCTGCAGAAACATAGGACTAAGTTTATTGGAGACCTAGTATTAGTGAGGACTAAAAAAAAGTCATGTCACTTTGGTAAATAATTTTTTTGAAATTGTAAAGATAATCCAATCCAATGCACATACATTTATTTCTCTTCAATCTAAAAGGTTTTTTATGTTTCAGAGACATTTGTGAGCTGGAGAAGTAGACAAACAGAGTGGATATTGAAGTACGCATGGAGTATGAATGAACCACGATCAACAATGTTTTATTAAATTCGCGAGTCTTTGCTTGCTTTTAGTTTTGTTGAATGATACTGTTTTGCTGCTTCAACTATTTTAATGGTGATTATTATTTGTGAATTATGTAGTAGTTTAAAGCAAGTTAAATGTTGTGTGAAATCTGTCAAGGCAGCATAACAGCAAACTCCACAGTCTATACAATCCATCAAACAAATATCCTATAGTATTCATTGAAATTCTAAGATTATACGTTAGACAATGATTTCAAGAATCATTCAAATGCATGTCAATGTTTCTCTAATCTACTTTATTTCTTACTTTTAGACAAATGAGTGGTCTCTATACTTTATCGATACAATCTAACAAAGAATGGGTCAACAAGGTCTAGGAGGCATTTAGACAGCAGGATGGAAAGCAAAGGGGGGTAAACTGGCCATTGGGAGATGGGAAGGGAACAAGAGAATCAGTGGGGAATGATTGCTATTACAGAAGTCATCATGTGGTGACCAATGTAATGAACAGAGAAGGGGAGCAGTAGTTAGTGAAAGATCACTGGCATAGAAGGTGCCATAAGCGGCACTAAAACGGGTAGGTGAACCATCATTAAGAAGGCACAGGTCACAGTCTGCAAAAAAAAAAAAAAAAAAAAAAAAACTGGTCTATAAAGAGCTCTTGACTAGACAAAAATGCACTGCCACACAAGGGAGGACAGGCATTAAAATCCCCAAGGAGGAAAGGAGGAGGAGTTGCTGAAGGAAGGTAGTTAGTGCACTGGATGTAGTTGTGGCTTGTCAGGACAGAGATAGAGATTGTGAACCGTGACTGCAGAGACTAAATGGACCTAGACTTCCAATGTGGTATGACGGGGGATCCTTGTTTCAAGAACGTTCGTATGGACTAATGTGCAAATGTCACCGGTAACAAATCTAACAGTCCCTCTCTGAATTTCTTCGATGTCATCCTTTAAACCTACATGATGGAGTTCCAAACACTCAACCAAAACTCAAGAATTGATCAAACTAGTGTTCTAAACATGGTGTCATACTCAGATGACACATACTTTCCTAAAATTATCACGATAGACCAAAGTCAACCATTTGCCTTCCGTACTACAATCCTTGTATGACAGTTCCATTTCATATCTCTTTGCAATGTGACACCTAAATATTTAAGCAACAAGCAGCACACTACTAAAGCTGTAGTCGAACATCATGGGATTGTTTTTCCTACTCATCTGCATTATCTTATAGTTTTCTACATTTAGAGCTCGCTGCCATTCCTCACACCAACCAAAATATATTGTCCAAGTCATGTTGTATCCTCCTACAGTCACTCAAGAATGACACATTGCTGTACACCACAGCATCATCAGCAAACAGCCACAGATTGCAACTCACCCTATCCATCAGCTCATTGGTGTATACATTGTGAATCACCTAAAACATGCACCACAAACATTGCAGAATGAAAAGTGCTATTGATGTAAGGTTTTCACAGAATGGATTGGTAGTCAGGGGCTCGTATTGTTAGCCAATAAACGGAGTGTAATAATAGTTAAAAAGTGTATTTTTGTGCAAACATACACTATTTACATGGAACAATGATACTGACATAACAACCTAAAAGTATATTAAATCAGAATTTGAATAGTGTTTGTTGCAGGATTCTAGCGTGAGGTGGTTTATGAGACAATGTATTTTAAAAAGCTTCAACACTGACACTTGTTTGTGCCATGCAACCTGCGTAGTAACTAGGTACAATGTTTTTATATTTGCTTACAGTGCTCTTGTTTGTTCCTTGAGATCACTACGATTTGCTAGTCAGGTGGAGTGTGACAGTTCAAGCAGTAGGTCATGAATGGACGATGGTATTTACCAATGCAGAAAAAGTCATCATGCTCATGGAGTATGGAGAGTGCAAGAAGAATGCAGTTCATTCTTGTACAGTGTGTGGCAAGATATCCCAACAGACATTAACTATCTCAGCAATTATCTATCAACCTCTTCAACCAGAAATGTGAACGTGGCAGTATAACACCTAGAAGCCATAACAGAAGGAAACAAGTGACAACAGAAGAGGAGGAAATTCATATGCTTGCTGATGTTTCAGTGGGCTGATGTTTCACTTGATCCACACGTTATCTCCTGTGGCGTCATACAAGGATTTGGCGTCAATCAGGCCAGTGTCCTATGCATTCTTCATCGACATAGGTTCCATCCGTATAACATTTCTCCCCATCAAGAGCTGCATGGAAAGAATTGTGATAATCCCGTTAACTTCCATACACAGACATTAAGACAAGACACTCCAGATGTATCACGTATCTTGTTTATAGATGAGCTCACATTTACCAATCATGACACAGTAAACCACCAACACACACACTACTGGTCTGCTGACAACTCCCGTTGGCTTCGTCAGGTGAAATATCGGTGCCCATGGAGTGAAATTGTGTGATATGGGATAGTGTACCATCAGCTCAAAGATCCATTTTTCATAGATGGAACACCGAATATGCACAAGTATCGCAGCCTCCTAACAGACCATCTTCCACAAATGCTAGAACACATTCCTCTGCAGACTAAGGAACCAAGAAACCTGTGTTATCAACATTATGGCTGTCAGTGCACAAAGTACTACAGTATGTCTTCAAGAATATTTCCAAATTGTTGGACTGGATGCTGGGGACCTGTACCTTGGCCACCCCATTCCCCATATTTGACATCCGTACACTTTTTTCTGTGAGGAAAGCTGAAAGACGCTGTCTACAAGAACATACCAACTTCACCCGGTAACATGCAATGACATATAAAATGCTAGCACGCATGCAGCAGTCATTTCATACCGGACTGCAAGAGTGTATTGCCACTGCCAGTGGTCATTTTGAACACAACTATGATGGTCAATTGTCTCGTTACTGGTCAGAATCCACATAAATAGTGTATGCACTCGTGTAGTTCTTAAGTGTGTGCTACCAAAGGTATTATACAACTGTCTGTTAGAACTTTTCAAAATACAGTATCTCATAAATAACTCGCAGTACATCCTGCACGAAATACCACTGACATTCTAATTTACCCTACTTTTAGATTGTAAATGTCAATGAGTATTGTTCCATTTAAAAAAAAAGAGTATGTTTGCACAAAAATACACTTTCCAAGTATTATTATGATCTATTGATTGGCTAACAATACGAGCCCCTGACTACCAATCTATTCTGTGAAAACCTCACATCAATAGCACTTTCCATTCTGCAATATTTGTGGTGCAAGTTTTAGGTCATTCGCCCTGCATAGAAAATAATAGCGGTCCTCTCACACTTCTCTGGGGTGCTCCTGACAATACCTTTGTCTCTGACAAATACTCACCATGCAATACAATGTATTGGTTTCTATTACTTAAGATGTCTTTGAGTTATTTACATCTGAGAAGTTATTCATATGCTCGTACCTTTTTTTAACAGTCTGCAATGGTCAATTGTGTCAAATCCTTTCCAGAAATCTAGAAATATGGAACCAGTCTGTTGCCCTTCAGCTGTGGTTAGCAGGATATATTGCAAGAAAAGATCAAACTGAGTTTCACGCGAGTGATGCCATCTAACTCTATGCTCATTTGTCAACAGAACTTTTCTGTCTCTAGGAAATTTATTATATTTGAGCTTGGAATATGCTTAATAATTATGCAACAGACCTATGTCAAGGATACTGGTCTGCAATTTTGTTGGTCTGTTTTCTCACCCTTCTTATACATGAGAGTCACCTGCATTTTTGTGTAGTTGCCTGGGACTTTGCACGGGATGGGAGATTGATGAGAAATGCAAGTTATGTAAGGGTCCAATGCTGAAGCATGTTCTCTGTTAAACTAAAATGGGAATTCCAATCAGACCTGGCGATGTATTTATTTTCAGCTCTTTCAGTTGCTTCTCAACAGCATGAATGCCTATTTCTGTGTCCTTCATATGGGATTCTGTGCAATGGCAAAAAAATGGTATGTCTGTACAATCCTCTTGCATGTATGATTTTTTAAAGGTGTAATTTAAGACTCTCCCCCAATCACACCCATGTAACATGGATACTGTGGTTGCTGGGATGGCTTGTGTGCTTCGGCGACATGGATAGCCGAACTGTAAGTGCAACCACAACAGAGGGATATTAGTTGAGAGGCCAGACAAACATGTGGTTACTGAAGAGGGGGCAGCAGCCTTTTCAGTAGTTGCAGAGGCAACAGTCTCAATGATTGACTGATCTGGCCTGATAAGATCAACCAATATGGCCTTGCAATGCTAGCACTGCAAATGGTCGAAAGCAAAGGGAAAACACAGTCATTATTTTTCTTAGCGGTATGCAGCTCTAACATGTTAAAGGACCATGGCATCCTCTTGGGTAAAATATTTCACATGTCCTCCATTTGGATCTCCGGACAGGGACTACTCAGGAGGATGTGTTCATCAGCTGAAACAAAACAGGCATTCTATAGCCCGGAGTGTGTAGATCCCTTAATTGGGCAGGTAGGTTAGAAAATTTAAAAAGGAAAATGGATAAGATGAAGTTAAGTATAATGGGATGAAGTGAAGTCTGATGGTAAGAGCAGCACAACTTCTGGTCAAGTGAATACGGGGTTATAAACACAAAATCAAACAGGGAAATGCAAGAATAGGTTCAATCATGAATAAGAAAATAGGCAGAAGGGTAAGCTAGTATGAACAGCATAGTGAACCCATTATTGCAGCCAAGATAGACACTAAGCCACACCCACCACAGTGGTGCCAGTTTAGCTCTGCAGATGATAAAGACACTGAAGAAATGTGTGTGAGATTAAAAAATTATTCAGATAGTTAATGGGGACAAAAATTTAATTGTTGTGGGGGACTGCAATTTAAGAGTAGGACAAGGAAGAGAAGAAAAAACAGTAGATGACTATGGACTTGGGGGGAAAGGTTGGTTGTTGGTTGGTTGTTTTTGGGGAAGCAGACCAGACAGCGAGGTCATCGGTCTCATCGGATTAGGGAAGGATGGGGAAGGAAGTCGGCCGTGCCCTTTCAGAGGAACCATCCCGGCATTTACCTGGAGTAATTTAGGGAAATCACGGAAAACCTAAATCAGGATGGCCGGACGCGGGATTGAACCGTCGTCCTCCCGAATGCGAGTCCAGTGTCTAACCACTGCGCCACCTCGCTCGGTGGGAGGAAAGGATAGATGACTGTGCACAAGGGGAAAAGGAATGAAAGAGGAAGCTGCCTGATAGAATTTTGCTCAGAGCATAATCTAATTATCATCACTAATCTTTTGTTTAAGATCCTGAAAGGTTTTATAAGTGGAAACGATCTGGAGACACCAGAGAGTTTCATATTGCTTATATAATGGTAAGACACAGATTTCAAAACCAGATTTTAAACTCTACGACTTTCCAGGGGCAGATGTGGAATGACCACAATTTATTTGTTATAAACTGTAGATTAAAACTGAGGAAATTGCAAAACAGTAGAAAATTAATAAGCTGGGATCTGCATAAGTTGAAAGAACACGAGGTTACTGAGAGTTTCAGAGGGAGCATTAGGCAATAATTGACTAGAACAAAATACTGCAGAAGATGAATGAATTTCTTTGAGAGCTGAACTAGTGAAGCCAGCAGAGGATCAAATAGGTAAAAAGACAAGGTCTTCTAGAAATCCATCGATATCATAGGAGGTACTGAATTTAACTGATGAAAGAAGAAAATACAAAAATGCAGCAAATGAAGTACGCCTCAGGGAATACAAATGAGATTGATACGAAGTGCAAAATGGCTAAGGAGGAATGGCTAGATGACATATGTAAGGATTTAGAAGCATATATCACTTGGGAAAGATAGGTCTTTGGAAAAAAAAGAGAAGCAGCCATATGACTATCAAGTGCAAAACCAGTGCTAAGCAAAGAAGCGAAAGCTGAAAGGTGGAAGGAGTATATAGAGACCTATACAAGGGAGATGAACTTGAAGGCAATATTACACAAATGGAAGAGGGCTTAGATGAAGATGAGATGGGATATGCAACAATGCGAGAAGAAATTGACAGAGTACTGAAAGACCTAGGCTGATACAAGACCCTGGGAGTAGACAACAAATCATCAAAACTATTGACAGCCTTGGAAGAGCCAGACATGACAAAATTATTCTGTGTGGTGAGCAAGATGTAGGAGACAGGCAAAAGACAGTAAGACTTCCAGAGAAATGTCATAATACCAATTCCAAAGAAAGCAAGCACTGAAAGATGTGAATATTACCGAACTGTCAGTTTTATAAGTCACACACACAAAATACTAACACGAATTCTTTACAGAAGAACAGAAAAACTGGTAGCAGCCAATGTTAGGGAAGATCAGTTTGGATTCTGGAAAAACGTAGGAACACGCAAGATAATACTGACCTTATGACTCATGTTAGAAAGTAAGTTATGGAAAGGCAAACCTATGTTTATAGCATTTGTTTACTTAGACAAAGACTGGAATACTCTATTCGAAATTATGGAGGTAGCAGGGGTAAAATACAGGGAGTGAATGGGTATTTAAAACTTATAAAGAAACCAGTGTGTGTGTGTGTGTGTGTGTGTGTGTGTAGCTTATGGGCACTCAACGGCGATTTTATCAGCATCCTTACACCCATTAAAACAAACAAATGTGGATAAAACCTTGAAAATTGTTACCCACTCATGCACTTGAGTCAACCACACAATCCCTCTATCTCATGTGCCAAAACAAAAGAGAAAGAGTACAAGTAGCTATACATCAGATTTTAAAAAAAAAAAAAAAAAAAAAAAAAAAAAAAAAAAAAAAAAAAAAAAAAAAAAAAAAACATGTAAATGACAAAGGGGCTAAAAGAAAGGCACAAGGAAATGTCACTGGCTGACCACTTACAAAAAATATGGGTGAGCTAATCACCCTGTCAACACATTACAACCACCTTCCTAAAATCTTGTCAAAAATGCTGGACAATTCAAAAAAACTTTAAAAACATGAACCACATTCGTTACTTACAATAGAGGGCAGATCGGGTGCGGTCCACTGGTTGGAAAATAAAACACAGTTCAATAAAATGTGGCGCAGTGTGATCCACACACCACAAGCACAATACACTGGAGGGTCCTGTCGCCAGAGCAAGAAGCCATGCTTCATAGGGCTGTGGCCTATGTGAAGACAAGTAAAGAGGACCTCATCCTATCAACATGGCTGAAAGGATGTATGCCATAGCCACACTGTGTGCTTTACTACACTGAAGTTATTGTTTGTCACTTCCAGCCACTCATCCTTCCACTGATGCAAGAGTCTGGAGCTCAACAGTGAGGCCATAGCATGCACGGGGGTGGCATACTGAAACAGCTGAGGATCATGACACACCTCCTTGGCTGCTAGATCTGCTCTTTCATTCCCCGCATTACCCATGTGCCTTGGTACGCAACAGAAACACGCTCCTTCCCCTGCCATTTTAGTTGGAGGAGAGCATTCAGCATATTCTGGACTATTTTATCTGCTGGGTGCAAACATTGTAGAGAGTGAAGGGCACTCAGATACTCAGAACAGATAAGAAATTTAGAACTGGAAGACTGTCTCATTTACTCCTGTACCTGCAAGAGCGCATATCATTCTGTGTCAAAGATAGTAAAGTCTTCACTCAGTCAGACCTGGAGTACACGATCCGTGAAAGCAATAGTACAACCATCTGAGTCCCCCTGTTTAGACCCATCATAAAGACAGCCACACAGTTGTGGTGCTCACATAAAATGACAGAACATGTCACATTAAAAATAGAATTAGGAGTGACATCTTTCCTGTACCACACCATATCTAAAATGACTCTGGACCTCTGCAGTAGTCTGGGCGGCAGACAGTTAAAAACCTGGATTTGGGGTTGTAATTGCTCCACAATGAGTGGTGAATCCAGCACATGCTGTACCCTGATTCCAAATGGCAATGTTGCCCGTGGACGATTGGAGAAAAGACATTCCAGAGATAGACAAGCAACAGTATGTTATGCGGTGAATTTACATGCTTTATGTACCATGAGGAGGTGCCCCAGATGGTGAGTGGTGGTTCCCAACCTCAGCACAGAGACTGGGTATGGAACTGGTCCTATAAGCACCCATTGCCACTTGAATACTCTGGATAACTTGATTCCAAAAACAGCCAAACTGATAATGTTTATTGCTATTTCATACCAATATTGACCTATGGTATTGAAACATGTACCATCACAAAAAGAGAATCATCAAGGCTGTAAGTATCAGAGATCCACCATAAAAAAGACCAAGATGGACAAGTTAAGGAATTAGGAGGTGAGGAAAGAAGATACAATAAAGACATCATTATTAGCTCGAATTGGCGCATCTAGACTTCGGTGGTACTGGCATGTGATGAGACTGGAGCCAACTAGAACAGCCAAAATAAATTTGAAAAGGCAGGTGGATGGGGAAAGACCTCAAGGAAAAACTTGAACCCAATGGATGGACTTCATTAAGGCTGATCCAGTGACCAGAGGATGGGCAGTGGATGATGTTCTCCATGAACAGGTGTAGTTGGACAGGACTAAGTGGAAGAGGCTCATTACCAGTACCCAGGAAACTGGAATTGTTAAATAATGATGATGATGAAGATGCCAGTCGAATACTCTCATGGTGGGCAGCATCAATAATCTTCAGGTAAGATGACCTAATTGAACCATATACTGTGCACCCACAGTCCAGCCACAAACACACAAAAGCCCTATCTAACTGGAGCAGATGCGCTTGTCCGATCCCCAAGACCTGTGGCTAAGGACTATGATGTTCAGTGCCTTTGAGTGTTCTGGCTTTCAGGTCTCTCAGGTGTGACAACCATGACAATCTGGAGTCAAATATGAGGCCCAGAAAGCTCACTAAGTCTCTAAAATTTAGGATGATGTCCCTCATATAAAATTTACGATGGTGTCCCTCATACGCAAGTCAGGCAAAATAAAAATACAACAAGAACAATTAAAATGAACCCCTCCCCCCTCCACACACACACACACACACACACACACACACACACACACACACACTCACTCACTCACTCACTCTTATCTTCAGAAACTGAAAACCCATCTTTGCAGTCACTCCTTTAACCGCTGGCTCGCTGTTGCAACACCGGTGGAGGAACAGAAAACAGCAAAATCGTCCACAAATAGGGAGCACTGAACAGGATTCCTCACCATAGACATGATATTGTTTAGGGCTATAATAAAGAGGGTAACACTTAAAAACACTTCCCTGTGGGACACCATTCTCCTGCTCAAAACGATCTGATAACGCATCACCAATTTGGGCCCTAAGAACCTACTAAAACAGGAAAGACTGTATGAAGATGGGGACGTGGCCATGAAAGCCCCATTGATGCAGTTGTGCAAGAATACAGTGTCTCCAAGTAGTATAGCACATCTTACTGATATAGAAGTATATGCTGATACAGTGATGTTTATGTAGGGAAGCCAGATGGGGAGCCATCTCTAGCAGGGTCAGGTTGTTGACAGTGGACTGAAATCTTCTGAATCCACACTGAGGATGGCTAAAGAGTTGCCTAGTCTCTAACAACCAGACCAGATGACGGTTAACCATTTCCTCCACGGTCCTTCCTACACAGTTCATTAAGGAAACTCTCCAATAACTACTGGGGCATGTGCAGTCCTTTCCTGGTTTGAGAAAAGGTACAAAAATTGTCTCTCCCTAAAAGTTGGGGAATTGACCTGACTGCCATATCAAATTAAAACATTCCAGGAGGATTTCCTTGACACTGCTGGCAAATTCCAAAGCATGCAGTTCCAGATTTGATCATGACCAGATGCATTATCATGAGTCTCAGACAGTGCCGATTCCAGCTCCCACATGGAGAAAGGGCAGTTGTAAGACTCAGAATTGTAGAGTCTGAAGTCCAGCTTGCCCCTTTCTGCAATCACACAGTAGTGGCAAAATGCCGGATCAGGTCAGCAGCCAGGGGGAGAGCAGAGGATTGGTGTGCTTTATGGACAGACACAGCAATCACTCCAATGGCTCTGTCCCCAGTCGAATGACTTCTTTCAGCGAAAAGTATAGCTCCATAGCACAGGTGTATCAGTGACTTTAAAATGTGTTTCTTGTAAACACAGGCACAGGGGGCATTTATGCAGTAGCAGTTTCAGCTCTTCCACATGTGTCCTGAACCCATAAATGTCCCATTGCAAAATGGAAGCCATCTATCATGAAGGTTGTACTTTCACCCTGTCTTTCCACTGGGGTGGGAAGCCCATAATGGATGATCAGTCAGTCTTGCGGTGACATGATTTCCCCAGTCCAACATCAAGGTCCATTAGTTCTACTGAAGAGTCAAAGAGAGGCGTCAGATAAGATGATATAAATATTGTCGGACTGTTCACTTCCTGATTCCGTTGGCAATGGAAGCTTGGCCTTTGATTTTTTGCGCTGGGTAGGCTTCCCAGCCACAATCACGGCAATGGTAATGGCAGCAGTGGATGGTGGAATGGACTGAACCTTTGGAGGAGCAGTAAGTTCCGCAACATTAGCGACTACCAATTGTGTAGCAGCATCCATTTTCTGTACTGGCTGTTTAACAACTGAAGCAAAGGAGTTAGCAAAAGTCAGAGCCTGCATGGTCTTGCAAATCATGTTGGCTTCGCCACAGGAGATCCGTCTTTTGGTTTTAATCTCCTGTATCTTCCATTCATCAAGGAAGACACAGCAGTCCCTACTCCACACTGGGTGAGCCCCAGAGCACTTCACACACTGTGGAGGATATGAACATCTAACTCTTTCATGGGCAGCCTTACGACAATTGATACAAGTGGCTTCTCCCTTACATCCAAGAGTGGTGTGCCCAAAGCACATTGGGTTGGGGATTTAGGGCCACACAGTTAAGCAAAGAAAACCTGTCTTAATATGTTCTGGGAGTTTCGTGCTATTAAAAGTGAGGATGAACGAGTCAGATTTAATCAGATCACCTTTCACCCTTTTCATAATATTCTACACATCTACAATGCCTTCTTTGGTCCATTCCACTTTCACGTCTTCTTTGGGGATGTCCATCAAATCTCTGCATGTCACAACGCATTTAATGTAGTTTAACATGGTGTGGAGCTCAGTCTCAATGGCATATTCCCCAAGAGTTCTGGACTTCTGCAGATTTGTCACTTGTTGGTAACTTGATGTTTCCATCAACAGTGACCCATTTTGTAACCACTTAACAAATTTTAATGGACCTGTAATCCCCTCTAAAATCTTTTGTGTGTAAAAAGGTGACATTTTTCCAAAACTTCCCTCTTTCCTTTTAACCAATAAAAAACCACTCTGGCCATCAGGATGTGTTCTGTTACTAAAGACACTATAATTCTTTAATATACTTGAGTCTGGAGGACTGGCTACATAAGCCCTCTTATTTGATTGGGTGTTGGTACCTACCCATTCCATTGGGAGTGAAGGAGGAAACTTCGAAGGATCCATCTCGGTCAAATGAGCATCTAGGGAAACAAAAGTCCACGTAGAAAAACCCTGCATGCCTAGGTAAGTCTTATACAACTGAGGTGCAGCAGATTCCCCACAGGTTGCCCGTTAATGACTGCTCCACCTCAACACTCATAAATCTCATCAGCACACAGCACACCTTAAGATTAAGGTTTTTTTAATGGAGGTTAGTAGCATCCTCCTGATACAGGTGGTCAAGCTAAGATTCCCATTCCCTGTGACACACAATGATCCACGGCCTCACCACACGGTGATCACTGAAGCATGCCTAGAGCTTACAGTGAAAGGGGACTGGCAGCACTTACCTATCCCCAGGTCAGGAAACCCAGGGTCACCTAGCCCATACTCAGCAAACGAATGCTCAACCCCTGAGGGCAGACAGTACATGGTGGTTATAAGAGTTGAGTGGCATAAAAGGGAAACAGTGGTTGAGAAGGCAATGAAACACGGTCATAAGCTATCCCTGATGTTATTCAATCTGTGCAATGTACAAGCGGTAAGTAAAACTAAAGAAAAATCTGAAGTATGAATTAAAACTCAAGGAGAAAAAAATAAAATCTTTGAGATTTGCTGGTGACTTTGTAATTCTGTCAGACGCAGCAATGGACTTGGAAGAGCAGTTGAATGGAATGGACAGCATCTTGAAAGGAGGAAGTCAAATAAGGATAACTGAAAGTAGTTGGATTAAATCAGGTGATGCTGAAGCTATTAGGTTACGAAACAAGATGCTTAAAGTAGCAGATTAGTTGTGTTTAGACAAGAAGAGAATAGAGGCTCCTAAACTGTGATGCTATAGAAGAATTCCGAAGATTAGATAGGTAGATTGTGTAATTAATGAGGTGGTACTGAATAAAAATGGGGAGACAGGAAATTTGTGACAAAACTTGACTAAAAGATGGGACTGTTGATAGGACACATTCTGAGATGTCAAGGGACCACCAATTTAGTAATGGAGGGATTTGTGGGTGGTAAAAATCGTAGAGGGAGAGCAAGAGATGAAGACATTAAGCAAACTCAGGAGATTAAGCAGTTTCACAGTATATAGTACCATGGAGAGCTACATCAAACAAGCCTTCGGACTGAAGACTACAGCAACAACAATTTAAAACTTCAGCTTTCCTTTTCCTGTCATCTTTTGCCACACCTGATTGGTCAGCAAGAGACTGGATAGAAGTCTTTGATCAGCTTAGTGATTTTACACAGGACCAGAATTTTCTCTGGTTCTCGCCACAACCTTTCGCTAACAAGGTATGAATGACGTAGAAGCAGTTGTATGATTCACAAATTTATCTTTTTATAGATGCACGAATTTTTATTAACTTTTTCCTGTTGACATATCTGCATTCTTTTAAGAATGAAGATTGCAGCAATCTTGGTTTTCTCAGCAGATTTTGAATTTTGTTGGTAAATCACAGTGGGCCTTTTCAGTCCTTAATTGACTCACCTTGTACATACTTCTCCCGTTAAGGATACCCAGGGTGAGAGTTCCATTTCAGAAATGTTACCAACCTAGAGAACAAAAAGGTCGCCCTCCCAGTTCCCACATCACTACATGTGCACATCTTCATAAACTTTGAATGGCTATTGGTGTAGTAAAATAGTTACACAATAAAACACACACTACAAAAGCTATCGTCTTCGAAATTAAAGTAAATGTAGCAATAACTGTCAGGTGCTAATTAAAAGTAGTACATTGTGTTATATTTCTCTTCATCTGCTGGGTGTGTTCATTTGTACTACGTGACTGCCGATTGGTAACTGGCGATAGAAGTAGGAAGTCCTCATTATTTGAACTACTATGAACCTATATAATCCAATAGTGTGACACTCACTGAGTAACTACTGTACAACAGCCTTCATTTAATTAACTGCATAATCACTACTGCAAATGAGCACCACAATTGAGCATAAACAACCGTATAATGCACTACACGAACCTAAGCTGACTGATAGGGGGTGAGAGTGTTGTCAGCAATTACTGAAGTTATCTCTCAGTTCTTGCACAGTCACAATGAGTTTAAAAGAGCAGCAGTGCCTGAATGTGGTTCATTTAAAAGTTTGTGTGTAGCCTGATGAGTAAAAGCATAGTGAATAGAGTGACAAAATGACCAATTTCCTAAAGTTTTTTGTATTTCATAAACCAATGAAAACTGAAAATGAAAGTGAGGGATTAAAAATATATATATATGTATTACCTGTGATGAAATATCACAAAAAAAGGGTTGGTCAAGCTCAAACAGTTCTAATAAAACATAACATTAATTGTACTGATGGAGAAAATATAGAGCTAAGAGAACCTGCTGGTTTGAAGTGCTTTGATGAGAATAGCAGTAGTCTCCTCATCAGTATTTCCAATAATGGAAATTACGTTGAGGAAAAAAAAAAAAAAAAAAACAAGGCTGACGATTCCTGAAAGTACAAGAGTTTATTGAATCTATGGCAATCTGACAAAAATTATTATTTCAAGAATAATGTGAATGGCATAAAGAGGACATTTCAATTGACTGGCTGTCACTATATCCACGGTTGGTGTATTTTAGAGCAACTAAAGGCGCACTTACTGTGTTGTAGGTAGTTTTTCCCACCACATATAATGCATGGCAGTCATCATGATGCATTCATAAAGGTTTTCCAATTCTGCAAACCTGCATATGAATTCTGAATGGCATAAAAATGCAGATGAAAAGTCAAGTAATTTTGTTAATAATATAACAAGCTAAATTAACAATGTAGAAGGAAATAGTCAATAAGAAATATGCAAAATTAGTACAAAATAATCATGTTAACTGTTTCTTGCGTGGGTGTTTTTTTTTTTTTTTTTTTATCAGACTACTTTAGTTGTCTTTCTGAAAATGACAAACAAAAAGCTGTTCCAGATTGCCCTGCCTCATCAGTTTGAAGGATGAGCTCCTTATGGAAAATGACACCCTGAACCGTATTCAATGACTGGTAAAGAGTAATGGATTGATTGGTTGGTTGATGTGGGGGAGGGAACCAAACAGTGTTGTAGTGATGTTACTGGTCCTACGATCTACAATGGCAGGAAGCAAGGCAAGAACAACAAAAACAGCACAGTCCACTCAACATGCAAACAAAGAGGAAAAAGGGACATCAGGGCAGCATGAAGAGGAAAGAACAGGAGGGGGGGGGGGGGGGGGGGCAGGGGTTGAAATGGGGAGAGCAGGGTGCCCCAGAAATGCTATGTGCGGTGGGGCACCAGCACCTTCTACGACCTGTCTCGATAACCAAACCATACAATTATCACAATACAACAGATAATGGAAGTGGCTGTGCATTCTTGGCACCTTTAAGACTTCAAAATGTCTCAATTTTGTGAGCAGAACTACACAATAAAATGTTGTATTCACCTGAACAAAAGTGCTTCTGTGCCCTATGATGAACCGAAGAAAGGCTTTGGTAAGTCATCCATGCCATGTTGATCCTGTTTTTGTTGCCAAAAAGTTGCAAATTGCAATGAGGGTACATTCTGTGTGCCTGTTATGGCCTTGACAGAGACAACAATCAATACAGTGGCTACCATTACATGCAGTGATCCATGTCTATCAGATAACTTGCACACATTCTGGGCATATCAACTGAAAGGATTTATATTCCTTTAAAGGAACATTTGTAGAAGTCTATAGTATGTACACCATGTAACACGACTGCTTACTTCAGAACAAAGGCAGAATCATGTTGATGTGGGCCACTATTTGGAACAAACTGTTGACGATGACAATGTGAATGAAACAGTTCTGTATTCTTATGACTCAGAAATGAAATGGTACTGCACAGAGTAAGTGTTATATGGTCCACATCCCCAATCTCCAAAAAACAGTGTTCATACAGAGGCCTGCAAATAAGGCCATATGTAGTCATCACATTCTTCAGTGGTGTACAGTCGTATTGTTCCAAGAGTTGTTACAGTTACTGCAGCATACTATAGACAACTGATGAGGATCACACTCCAAAGAAACAGAAAGAGCTCGTGTAAAAAAAGGGGACTGGTCCAGTCGAGATTTGGAGCCTCATCAGGATAATGCAAGGCTTGTGTTGCCCAAAGTGTGACAAAGTTTATGAGCAAGAAAGGAATTTTTACCACAACCAGCTTACAGTCCAAACTTAGCATTCTGCAATTTTTTTCTCTACCGCACCACTGTAAAGAATATTAACAGACATAATTTTGATAATGAAACACCGCCTGTGAGTGCCTTACAGGTTATTTTGAAGAATAGCTTTTGCCAAATTTTTTGGGAATGGAAACAGATATACGGCAATTGTGCCATATTAGTGCAAGGTATATATTGAAGGTACCAATAGTGTGAAAATGTAAACTTCCAAAACACAGTCTGTAACAAACAAATGGCTATTTTTATTGAATGTCATACTCACAACATCCAACTGATAATCAGCTTTTCACTCATCCTTTTACAAACCTAGTAACATACTAAGGGAATATTAGAGTTTCTGGATGAAAAAGCTTCTTGTTGGTTTGTAAAATCCATGGATCTCTAGAGGGATTAAAGTATCTTGTGGAGGGGAAATACAGGGTGATTCAAAAAGAATACCACAACTTTAGGAATTTAAAACTCTGCAACGACAAAAGGCAGAGCTAAGCACTATCTGTCGGCGAATTAAGGGAGCTATAAAGTTTCATTTAGTTGTACATTTGTTCGCTTGAGGCGCTGTTGACTAAGCTGAAAACCAAACTACCCAAGGCAGCCCGTGACAGAGCACTTCATCACTGGCCTCCAAGAAGCCCTGATCTTACCCCCTGCGATTTTTTCTTATGGGGGTATGTTAAGGATATGGTGTTTCGGCCACCTCTCCCAGCCACCATTGATGATTTGAAACGAGAAATAACAGCAGCTATCCAAACTGTTACGCCTGATATGCTACAGAGAGTGTGGAACGAGTTGGAGTATCGGGTTGATATTGCTCGTGTGTCTGGAGGGGGTCATATTGAACATCTCTGAACTTGTTTTTGAGTGAAAAAAAAAAACCTTTTTAAATACTCTTTGTAATGATGTATAACAGAAGGTTATATTATGTTTCTTTCATTAAATACACATTTTTAAAGTTGTGGTATTCTTTTTGAATCACCCTGTATATCTGTTGCCAAGAACAAGAAGACATCCTCAAAATTACTAATACCAGGTTATTAAAAAGTCATAAATCAGTAATTCTGACAAGAAACTTAAGGGTATATGGAATGTGGTGACACGAGAGGCAAGACAACCAGCCACAGAAAAGGATAACATAACTACTGAACTGAATGGAGGAGATGGAAGAGCTATAACCAATGAGTCACTGGTAGCAAATACATTTAACAATCAATTATCAAATATTGTAGAAAGTATTGGGGCACTGTTCAAGAGAGAAATGACAGCAATATGTTGTAAAAGTAACACTGATAAAATGCTTAGAAAGAAGTACTCAGCTACATTTGTTACCATATATTCTATCAATACACAATTATAGTGACGCTTCATGAAGGGAAGACGACATTCTCTTCACACAACATTCTTGAGAAAATTTAGAAAACTGAAATTTGAAGCTGAGCAATTCTACTGCCACCACGGTACATTTTATGTAAAGCCAACGAAGATAAGAGAAATTTGGGCTCATATACAGGAATACAGACAGTCGTTTTTCCTTCACTCTCTTTGTGAGTGAAACAGGAAAGCAAATAAATAAGAGTGGAACAAGATATACTCTCTGACGCAATATATGGTGGCTTACAGAGTTTGTATGTAGGTGTAAAACTGGAAATTGGTGATAAATTTCTGTAGAAATCAAATATTGAAGCATTATCAAGCAGTTGCCTACAATGGCTCAGTGATTCACACGAAAAAAGAAAACCCGAGAAATGAATATCTTACAGCAATGACTATGGTTTCTGAATGTTTTAGTGTCCACCCAATGAAATCTTGGTTGTAGAGACCGACTGATCTGTAGCACAAACCGAAGTCTGGGTTTGGTTGAAAAGTGACACACTCCTTGTGATTTTGTTAAGTCAACAAATGTGAACTGCAAAATAAAAATTGTGATAGGGTAACCGATTGATTTGGAGCATAGCCTAAGGTCAACATTTGCACAATATACAGCATTTTTCATTATGAACAGCAAATTAAAAGTCAATTTAAAACCGCTGTATTTCACAGTAGGAAATCTGTGAAATGTTTTTTGAGCATGTTATGCAATGGAAGATCACTATAAAACACTTACCATTACTATGTGTCTAGTAAGTTAGAGCACTGCTTATTTTGTTCTTCATTTACAATGCATTGAACCCGATCATTTATATATTAGTATCAATCTGTCGTAGGAGGTCATATACGATGTGGTACAGTACACACCTATCAACAGTTATCTAGTTGCATATTGTAGGCTACTATTGTTTAGTAAAATGATAGATGCCACTGAATGTTATCAAGTGCACTACTTAGCTGTTCCCTTCATTTAGAAGTTTTTGCTACGCTTTTTTTTTTTCCACAACTCATCACTAATCAGGTATAATTTTAAATACTGTCACTCTATGTTATCTGCATATTCGGGTACAATATTACATTTTAAACATTTTTCAACCTGTTTTCTATAGAAATAGTTATTCATTATTGTTTTGTTTATTTCTATAATAGTTATTAAGTGTGATTTTGACAGCTGTGACTGTTGTTTAAACACTTCAAAAAATTTAAACAGTTGTGGCATCTCTCATGACAATATGTCACACATTTTCATAATTTAACACTCAATTAACTGAAAAATCATGCCCGTTACATAAGGAGCAACTATTCATAATATATCTTCCAGTAATAAATCCTTGCAGATTAATAAAGTCATTATAACTAATTTTATTTATTTGAAAACTGATGACTAGTGGCTTAATGAGAGGTACTCACATCAACTTTGATGGAAATTAATAATTTGGAAAAAAGTTCTCCTACTTGCAAATTTTATTCATACTTGAGAAGATGAGAACAATTGGACAAAAATATTAACAGTCTATTTACTCAAGTACTGATTCTTAAAGTTAAATACAGTTGATTGCTGCATCTTAATTTACAGCAGAGACATCTTTCCTGCTACTGTGCCCAACTGTAACAATATGAAATTGACAGACTGCTATTCATCATTTACAGATGGCACCGAGTGACTGTCCTTTTCACTGTGTCTGTCACCAAAGTATATTTCGGCTAGCTTTGAGTGGACAATATTTTGCAATCTTAGCACTATATGGATGCTGCTATTAAATTGTTATCATTTCTGAGTCTGACAGTAGCATCACCAAAACATATCTGCTTGGAAACATACATATGATGTTACTGCTTCTAGCAAAAGTGTTTCTTTCAGTGGGAGGGGGCATGGTTGTAACAAGAACAAAGAAACAAATAAATGGGTACAATTATGTGTGTAATATTCATTAGTTATATCAATTTACTTTGGAGGCATAAAGAGAAAGAGATGTGACAGCTTGATATGTTAACTTTTAACTTACAAGACAAATAGGAACACTTTTTAATTTCGTCCACTGAATCCGGAAGGCAACTTTGTTGCAGGTTGCACTTGTAAGCTGAAGCCATGATGGCAGCTCCAGCAAATCAGTGAGCACAGCCTCATCCAGTTGGAGGTTTGACAGTTCGCCTTCACCTTTAAATGTGCTCAAATTGATCTTATCAGCTGACAAATTTTTGGTGAATCTGGGAAAATGAAATATTCTGTGATCCAACTACTCGCAAGAAACACATGTAAAGTGCACAACAACATACTGACGCTACATTACCTCGACAAATGCTTCAAAAGCTGATTCTTTATAATTGAAACCATTTCATAACATAAGCAGCGTCCTCTTCCAGGTTCTGTATGTGTAATTAAAGTTAATTGTCGTTCTGCTTATCATACTTTAATAAAGAGTAAATAATGATTTGGCACTATTGTTGCTGCTTTTGTCGTCTGTTAATCTCTGTATTTATGCCAAAACCGGTACATCGCGACGATCATATGGACTTCGCTCGTTTTTGTTCCTGGACTTTCACGTTTGACTCACCCAACGTACATTACGCTGTCGACTTCACTACCGTGACAAACAGTCTGTCGGCCTGCACGACAAATATAATCCGCTTTAATCCCCAGTCGCGTACTCTCAAACATATCTAAAATATAATTCACGGCGTGAGATAAATATTCAAAAAGAGCCTCTAGAACAACAGCTTTGTGTCGTGTTTGCCACAAGTTCCCACTACTCTCTTTGTCAAAATGTGTTTTATTCGCAGTTTAAAAATTTCCTTTTCATCTAATTAAAGCGACACATCAGCATGCAATACTACTGTCTACAGTTTGCAAGAAGTTGAACGGCGTTAGAAATGTCATTGAATCTCAGTTGCTAAATAGTATCTTTGACAGCGGCTTCTCCCAACACTTACTCTGAATGAGTCGTGTACTCGTGTCATTACTCGGAAGCTTGAAGCTATAGGATATCACCGTTAATATTGTGCTGTGTAGTGGAGTTGGGATAGGGTTAAGATCAAAAAGGCAGGTGCTATTGCAGCACTGAACATCAGTGAAGTGTGAATTGAAGCTTAGGTGAAGGTCTTCACGAAGAAAGTGAATGAACAGCTGTTAGGGGAATAATCATCTTGCCATGTAACATGAAAATGAATTTTTTACCACATCAAGATGCTACCAATGACGAAATTGTAAAGTGGATTAAGATGATAACCAAGGAAAAATTTAATGAAACGGTGCGCAGGAAGATTAGATACAGTGGTGAAATAAAAAAGCAGACATGGAAAATAGTTTCCCACAATATATATAAAGCTGTAAAAGATTCCGCAGAAGTGAAGTTATTCATTGAAGACATTGCTGATGCAATTAAACAGCGTGCAGAATATTCTGACTTTGATTGGATTCATTTGTCTGTAACAGGTGGAAATTTGATCAACACTCACAAATTGCTGCAGTATAGGGATAATACTAAACTTGTGCCGTCAAAATATTTTGAAAGTTTATGCCGCAAAACTTCGCCACACAAATCGTTTTTTGTACGTATTCATGCGTTACGAGAGTTGTTATCTGTTAATTTACCGGACAGTATATCATTTGAAAGCTGGCCCACTCTTCAAAGCAATTTACAGCACAGCCTTAGCCAGAAGAGCCAAGAAGAATTCGCATTAAGCTTAAAAGTGCATGCCAGAATAATGTCGTCCCCGTCGTTGGCGTTTGTGAAGGAATGTTATATAAATCTTGTAGAAAGCTTACGGTTGTACTATATAGATGCTGCAATCGGCACCAACCCATCTTTTGTACAAGGATTGAATTTTTCAAATCCTGTGCATAACAAATTGATAAAACTGGTACATTTTATACTTGCAATGTCGAACGAAATGCCCAAGAGTTGGGCACGCTTCAAAAACAGTTGGATAGAAGAAATAATTAATGCATTTATGATTTTGATCACCATGCATATACACACTACAACAGGGGATGCATTAATTTATCCATTTCATGTAATTGCTGCTCTTGACCCAAGAGCTATTTGGTGTTTCCATTGGCTGCATGGCACTCTTGGAAGAAATATTTTCTTCAGTTTTCAGTCAAAAGTGTCTGCATTTTTAAAATTTGTGTCAGGTTCAATACTTCAGTATTTAAAGCACCCAACATATTCATGTCACAGTACTGATTTTAACAATAAGCTCACCTCTTCTGCAATTAAGGAAGGAATATTTATTCATTCTGTCAGTATTTTAGGTATTATGGCATGCTATAAAAGAGGAGACAGTTTTATTCTTGATTATTTCAGTGAGCAGACTGGAGTAGTGCCCTTGCAGCATATCCTAATTGCCCTTATAACATCTTTAAATGCACACTCGTGTAGTATTCCACTGAAAAAAGTAATTACAGAAACTGTGATAAAAATATTTCACAACAGGGGTGACAAGTACATAAATGAGTCAACAGTAAGGTGTTTACTGGAACCACTTAAAACATTAAATTGTGAGACCACTATGTTACCAGAGAACACTATAAGAATCTTACATTCCATCACTGCAGATGAGCATTCCCTGCACTATTTACTACACAGTACAGAAGAGTGTCGAAAATCGGTTGGTACACTTGAGGCAGTTTCAAAATGTGCAGTGGAAGCTCCAAATGATGAACCATTTCAAAACTTGATAATGAATTATGTAGTTTCAAGACTTGAAAGACATGAAAAAGAAACCGCAGGATTGTTAAGCATGCTCCTGGAAACGTGTGTAGCATTAATGCCCGTCTCATTTGGTTGTGCGATACCTTCGTTCACCAGTAATTTTTTAACAACTGTCATTGCTTATTACAAGTTGTCTCAGACTGGTATTAATGAGGGGGAACAAACACAGTTTGGCAAAGAGATTGGGTAAGTTGAAGGCAGGCAACTTCTTTGTATCTCACTTATTGGTTCCCTCACATATAAGAGCACATTTTATTGTTGTTGTTCTTCCTCTTTTGGTGCAAGTAGATAATTCACAGAAATGTTTTGTATGCACAGTTTTAATGTATGCTGTTGTATTTTGTTAAAGTTGCCCTCTTGGAACAATAATGTGCCTCTGCAGCTTCGACTCAGAAATATTTTGTCATCTACAAATCCCTAAAATGTGATATGAAACAAATGTGGAATGATGATTTGAAAATTAAACAGTAAGGAATAATTCTGTTTTCAGTATAGGTTTATGCTATATCTATATCTACATGTACATCAATACTCTGCACATCGCCTAATGGTGTGTGGCAGAGGGTACTTCAGGTACCACTAACTGATTCCCCTTCCTGTTCCACTCTCGAATGGTGCATGGGAAGAATAATTGTCAGTAAGACTCTATATTAGCTCTAATTTCTCGATTTCCCCCCCCCCCCCCCCCCCCATTATGATCATTTCACTTGGTGTTTGTGGGAGGAAGTAATGTGTTGTCCAACTCTTACACAAAAGTAGTCACTCGAAATTTAAGTAGTCAATCTCTTCATGATACACAATGCCTCTCTTGTGACATATGCCACAGAAGTTTGTTGAATATCTCTTTAACACTCTTGTGCCAGCTAAATGACCGTGTGATGAAACTCTTCATTCTTCGATAGATCATCTTTCTCTCTTGTATCAGTCCTCCCCTGGTGAGGGTTCCAAATTGATAAATGATACTCAAGAATTGGTTGAACAAGCACCTTGTATGCCACATACTTAGTGGATGAGTAAAATTTTCTCGACATTCTTACTGTGAGTCTCAATCTGGTGTCTGCTTTTCCTTCTATTTATGTGAGGCCTGTGCGATCAATCCACATAAGGTCACTCTGCATGCTTCCTCTTAGATATTTTGCAGCAGTTTTTGTTTCCAGAAATTCGTCATCAGTGGTATAGTTGTACAGTAGTGGATTTCATTTCCTGTATATGCACAGTATGTTACGTTTATTTATGTCTATGATCAAGTGCCAGGGATTGCACCATTCATCAATCTTCTGTTGGTCATTTTGCAGATAGATACTGTCTTCCGGCATTCCTGCTTTCTTATGGACCACATCATTTGTGAAAAGTCTTAAAGAACTTAAACTGCTTTGTACTTGATCATTTATATATATTGTAAACAGTAACAGTCCCATCACATTTCCTTGTGGTACTCCAAAAATTACCTTTACATCTGTAGAATTTGTTCCATTAAGAATATCATTTTGAGTTCCATTTGCAAGGAAGTCCTGAATCCAGTTGCAAATCAGCTTCAATTTCTCAGTAAGGTCATTTTTTCTTTTTTTCACTAGACAGCAGTATGGGGCAGTGTCACTTGTTTCTAGTTGCTAGGTCCCCTTTTGCTCCAGCAACCTGTGATGAACTGCAGCGAAAAGGGGAGCAAGTTCTTTTGCATATTCTTTGCAGAATCTTACAGGTCCTGATGCCATTCTCTACTAAGTAATTGAAATTGCTTTTCTGTTTTGCGATCAGTTATCCCAATATCAGCCATTTCAATGTTCATATGATAATTTAAAGAAGGAACCATATTATGATTTTCTGCAGTGAAACAATTTCAGAAGACTGAATTTAATATTTTGACCTCCTCCTTGTTACCTTCATTTTGGTGCCTTTATGGTCACTGAGTGTCTGAATAGATGATTTCCAACCGCATACTCATTTTACATAAGACCAAGACCTCTTGGGGTTTTCACTCAGATCAGTTGACAACATTTTGATCTCATTATACGGAAATACAGAAGCGTCCGATTCCACTCGTCTGCTTTGACCCATGACGTCACAAACATGGTGGAAACGACCATACACTACGACTCCAATATGGCATCTATGACGTCATTACGTAAACATGACCACAAACCCGAAAATACATTGAAAAACCAATACACACACATACCGCAAAAAACCTAAAGAAACTAACAGGACAAGTGTGGAAAATTGGGGGTTTTTGGCTGGGGACAAAGTAAATATAAACAAATTTAGACATACACCACCATACCAAACCACACAAAACAACGAAAAAACAGACAACACAAAACTCCCCAAATTCCACTAAACACAATATCCTCTGGAATCGAACGCATCCCTTGCCCTATATAGCTCAACATCAGCTCCCGATCCCACAAATAACACTTCCCTTGACCTATATAGCTCAACAGCAACTCCCAATATTGGAACACCCACAGCCACAAGCACACATTGGAATCGAACACTTCCCTTGACCTGTTATCCTTACAACAGCTCCACCTACAGCCGTCCCTGGTCCGAGACGCAGGAACCTTAGTAAGCCTCATTTCTTCACGACATACTAAACACTTCACAACTTCATCCAAAAATCCGAATATTTGAAGAAATTTTATTAGAGAGAACGACCTGTCCCCCATCATTGCCAACAACCGAAAACTGTTGACCTTATCAGTCATATCCATACCTTCCAAAGACATAAAAAAGCAATTTACCAAAATTCATACACGACGAACAGAAAAAAAAGCTACAATAACATCGAAATAACAAAACTAAAATCGTTAACTCACTCAAAAATATTTCGCTGAAAGCACAGTCCCAATGCCACACATGTGCACTCCTAGCTCACTCATTTGTTACATAGTTTAATTCTTAATTTCTTTGCGTGTTTTTGGTTCTTGCATTGTTTAATTCATAAATTTCGGGCGTATTATAGTATTTGAGAGTGTAGCATCGTGTTTTAGTACCTGAATAGTGTAATTTCGCTTAGTCTCCTTCCGCCGCCGAGCAGTGTCAGCAGTGCGCAAGTAGCAGCATTACTGCATTTACTAGGCAATCTTGTATTTTAATAACCGTTTAAATTTTGTCGATTTGTTTACGCTCTCTGTAGATTAGTTCAGACGTTCTTAGCAAAACAGTTTTTAGCATGGATAGGGACTGCAACTGCTGTGTTCGGATGCAGGCTGAGTTGGCATCCCTTCGCTCCCAGCTTCAGGCAGTGTTGGCTTCGGTCACACAGCTTGAGGCTGTTGCCAATGGGCATCACTGTGGGGGTCCGGATGGGGGTTTGTCGGGGACGGCCAGCTCGTCCCACGCATCCCCTGATCGGACTACGACTGTGGTTGCCCGGGATACTGCCCGCATTGAGGCTGATCCCTCACCTGTGGTAGAGTGGGAGGTCGTTTCAAGGTGTGGCAGGGGGCGAAAGACATTCCGGAGGGCTGAACGGAAAGCCTCTCCAGTTTGTCTGACGAACCGGTTTCAGGCTCTGTCTCAGGCTGATACTGATCTTCGGCCTGACATGGCTGCTTGTCCTGTTCCAGAGGTTGCCCCTCAGTCTGCAAGATCCGGGCAGTCGCAGAGGGTGGGCTTACTGGTAGTTGGGAGCTCCAACGTCAGGCGCGTAATGGGGCCCCTTAGGGAAATGGCAGCAAGAGAGGGGAAGAAAACCAATGTGCACTCCGTGTGCATACCGGGGGGAGTCATTCCAGATGTGGAAAGGGTCCTTCCGGATGCCATGAAGGGTACAGGGTGCACCCATCTGCAGGTGGTCGCTCATGTCGGCACCAATGATGTGTGTCGCTATGGATCGGAGGAAATCCTCTCTGGCTTCCGGCGGCTATCTGATTTGGTGAAGACTGCCAGTCTCGCTAGCGGGATGAAAGCAGAGCTCACCATCTGCAGCATCGTCGACAGGACTGACTGCGGACCTTTGGTACAGAGCCGAGTGGAGGGTCTGAATCAGAGGCTGAGACGGTTCTGCGACCGTGTGGGCTGCAGATTCCTCGACTTGCGCCATAGGGTGGTGGGGTTTCGGGTTCCGCTGGATAGGTCAGGAGTCCACTACACGCAACAAGCGGCTACACGGGTAGCAGGGGTTGTGTGGCGTGGGCTGGGCGGTTTTTTAGGTTAGATGGCCTTGGGCAAGTACAGAAAGGGCAACAGCCTCAACGGGTGCGGGGCAAAGTCAGGACATGCGGGGACCAAGCAGCAATAGGAATTGTAATTGTCAACTGTCGAAGCTGCGTTGGTAAAGTACCAGAACTTCAAGCGCTGATAGAAAGCACCGAAGCTGAAATCGTTATAGGTACAGAAAGCTGGCTTAAGCCAGAGATAAATTCTGCCGAAATTTTTACAAAGGTACAGACGGTGTTTAGAAAGGATAGATCGCATGCAACCGGTGGTGGAGTGTTCATCGCTGTTAGTAGTAGTTTATCCTGTAGTGAAGTAGAAGTGGATAGTTCCTGTGAATTATTATGGGTGGAGGTTACACTAAACAACCGTACTAGGTGAATAATTGGCTCCTTTTACCGACCTCCCGACTCAGCAGCATTAGTGGCAGAACAACTGAGAGAAAATTTGGAATACATTTCACATAAATTTTCTCAGCATGTTATAGTCTTAGGTGGAGATTTCAATTTACCAGATATAGACTGGGACACTCAGATGTTTAGGACGGGTGGTGGGGACAGAGCATCGAGTGACATTATACTGAGTGCACTATCCGAAAATTACCTCGAGCAATTAAACAGAGAACCGACTCGTGGAGATAACATATTGGACCTACTGATAACAAACAGACCCGAACTTTTCGAATCTGTGTGTACAGAACAGGGAATCAGTGATCATAAGGCCGTTGCAGCATCCCTGAATATGGAAGTTAATAGGAATATAAAAAAAGGGAGGAAGGTTTATCTGTTTAGCAAGAGTAATAGAAGGCAGATTTCAGACTACCTAACAGATCAAAACGAAAATTTCTGTTCCGACACTGACAATGTTGAGTGTTTATGGGAAAAGTTCAAGGCAATCGTAAAATGCGTTTTAGACAGGTACGTGCCGAGTAAAACTGTGAGGGACGGGAAAAACCCACCGTGGTACAACAACAATGTTAGGAAACTACTGCGAAAGCAAAGAGAGCTCCACTCCAAGTTTAAACGCAGCCAAAACCTCTCAGACAAACAGAAGCTAAACGATGTCTAAGTTAGCGTAAGGAGGGCTATGCGTGAAGCGTTCGTTGAATTCGAAAGTAAAATTCTATGTACCGACTTGACAGAAAATCCTAGGAAGTTCTGGTCGTACGTTAAATCAGTAAGTGGCTCGAAACAGCATATCCAGACACTACGGGATGATGATGGCATTGAAACAGAGGATGACACGCGTAAAGCTGAAATACTAAACACCTTTTTCCAAAGCTGTTTCACAGAGGAAGACCGCACTGCAGTTCCTTCTCTAAATCCTCGCACAAACGAAAAAATGGCTGACATCGAAATAAGTGTCCAAGGAATAGAAAAGCAACTGGAATCACTCAATAGAGGAAAGTCCACTGGACCTGACGGGATACCAATTCGATTCTACACAGAGTACGCGAAAGAACTTGCCCCCCTTCTAACAGCCGTGTACCGCAAGTCTCTAGAGGAACGGAGGGTTCCAAATGATTGGAAAAGAGCACAGATAGTCCCAGTCTTCAAGAAGGGTCGTCGAGCAGATGCGCAAAACTATAGACCTATATCTCTTACGTCGATCTCTTGTAGAATTTTAGAACATGTTTTTTGCTCGCGTATCATGTCATTTCTGGAAACCCAGAATCTACTATGTAGGAATCAACATGGATTCCGGAAACAGCGATCGTGTGAGACCCAACTCGCCTTATTTGTTCATGAGACCCAGAAAATATTAGATACAGACTCCCAGGTAGATGCTATTTTTCTTGACTTCCGGAAGGCGTTCGGTACAGTTCCGCACTGTCGCCTGATAAACAAAGTAAGAGCCTACGGAATATCAGACCAGCTGTGTGGCTGGATTGAAGAGTTTTTAGCAAACAGAACACAGCATGTTGTTATCAATGGAGAGACGTCTACAGACGTTAAAGTAACCTCTGGCGTGCCACAGGGGAGTGTTATGGGACCATTGCTTTTCACAATATATATAAATGACTTAGTAGATAGTGTCGGAAGTTCCATGCGGCTTTTCGCGGATGATGCTGTAGTATACAGAGAAGTTGCTGCATTAGAAAATTGTAGCGAAATACAGGAAGATCTGCAGCGGATAGGCACTTGGTGCAGGGAGTGGCAACTGACCCTTAACATAGACAAATGTAATGTATTGCGAATACATAGAAAGAAGGATCCTTTATTGTATGATTATATGATAGCGGAACAAACACTGGTAGCAGTTACTTCTGTAAAATATCTGGGAGTATGCGTACGGAACGATTTGAAGTGGAATGATCATATAAAACTAATTGTTGGTAAGGCGGGTACCAGGTTGAGATTCATTGGGAGAGTGCTTAGAAAATGTAGTCCATCAACAAAGGAGGTGGCTTACAAAACACTCGTTCGACCTATACTTGAGTATTGCTCATCAGTGTGGGATTCGTACCAGGTCGGGTTGACGGAGGAGATAGAGAAGATCCAAAGAAGAGCGGCGCGTTTCGTCACTGGGTTATTTGGTAACCGTGATAGCGTTACGGAGATGTTTAATAAGCTCAAGTGGCAGACTCTGCAAGAGAGGCGCTCTGCATCGCGGTGTAGCTTGCTCGCCAGGTTTCGAGAGGGTGCGTTTCTGGATGAGGTATCGAATATATTGCTTCCCCCTACTTATACTTCCCGAGGAGATCACGAATGTAAAATTAGAGAGATTAGAGCGCGCACGGAGGCTTTCAGACAGTCGTTCTTCCCGCGAACCATACGCGACTGGAACAGGAAAGGGAGGTAATGACAGTGGTACGTAAAGTGCCCTCCGCCACACACCGTTGGGTGGCTTGCGGAGTATCAATGTAGATGTAGATGTAGATGTATAACGCAAATGAACCCCATACGCCATGTAACACGCTACCCATAAACACACCACCAGAGAGAACCACTGAGTGCAACAATACGCCACCTATAAACACGCCACACATGCAAACTAAACCAAAAACGTCAACTAACACACCACCAGAGAGCACCACCAATCTCATCAAAATGACATCTACAAACACGACACTCTCACATCATCACACACCACAACAGCCTTACGTCACGGGTCAAAACCGACGAGTGGGATCGGATGCTTCGGTCGTCCCCATTATACTTGTTTTTTGCTTTGTACAGCTTTTATTTGTTTGCTAACATTTGCCTTCCATTGAATCTCGGATGCTCCCTTTGTTTATGTAGCAGTTTTCTAACATTGAAAGTGATCCATGGTGGGTCTCTCCCATCCCTCAAGACCTTGCTTGCAACATACTTGTCTAAGACATATTTAACAATGCTTTTGAATTTTTTCTATATGTGCTCCATGTCTTCAACCTCATCACTGAATATATGATGCCAACAACTTAGATACCCTGTGGTTTGTATCTTGTCACTCTTGCTAAACAAAAATAATTTCCTATCTTTCTTAACAATCCTTGTATACCTCTCACATCAGTATGTTCACTGAAACCTTCCTCCACATAAACTGATTTGATAAGTTTTGTTTGTAGCTAGGAGGTCTAAGGCGTTCCTTTTTCAAGTTGGTTCTCCAATTATCTGCTCAAAGTAATTTTCGGTCAAGACATTCAGAATACTGTCACACCAATCCCTGTCTCTAGCACTAGTTTTGATATCTTGACTCTCCCAATCTATACCTGACGAGGTGAAATTACCCCATCTTACAATGGCATGATTGGGATATCAAAATTCTCTCTGAAATGTTCTACCATCACAGCTCCTGATGCATGTGGTCTACAAAAGCTTCTAATTACATTTTTGACCCACCTTTAATGCATAATTTCACCCACATTAATTCAGATGTTGTCAAATTCTTTACTTCAGTAAATATGCTGCCTTCGTTGATGACTAACCTATCCTTGTGATAAATATTCCAATCTGAAATTAGGATTTTGTTGCTATCCACTTCCAGTTTCAACCAACTTTCTGTTCCTAACACTACCTGTGCATTATAATTTTCAATAAGTAATCATTCTGAGACCTCTCCTGGGATTCTCCAGCAGTTTACTAATATCTTATTAATCTCTTCTATGTACAATATGTGAGGATGAGTGTTCTCTGAGAACATTGTGGCTGACGTATCTTTGATTTTGCAAGGCAATTCACCTCTGAACCCAAGGGGTTTCCTTTAACCTAAACAACCCCTATTTGCACTTCACACACATATTCCAGTACCCTAGTAGCCTGACCTATTAAGGGGAACCCTGCAGTTTTCCACCCTATAGCAAAGGTCCAGAAATTCGCATCCAATATCATCACAGAATGGTCTGAGCCTCTGGTTTAGAACTTGCACTGTGCTCCAGATCAGAGGACTGCGGTCAACCATGGATATGATGTTACAAGTAGTGAGCTTAGCCTTAGGACTGATACTGTGGGAGGCCGTGTGTTCATTGCAGTTAAAAGCTGTTTAAACACAGTCGAGATCGATACTGGGTCAGACTGTGAAATAGTCTGGATAAAGCTGTCAATTAGACAAGGAGTGACCATTGTATCAGGATGTTTTTATTGACCACCAGCATCTGCAACATACATCACAGAACGTTTCAGGGAAGGTCTTGAGTACATAGGAAATAAATATCCAAATTATTCATTAGTTGTAGGTGGAGACTAATCTGGCGTCCATTGACTGGGAAAATTACACGTTTATCACAGGAGGCAGAAGCAAAGACTCGTGTGAAGTTATTCTAGGAGCACTCTCAACATATAACTTTGAGCAATTGGTTAGAAAACCAACACGAGATGGAAGCATATTAGATATCTTGGCAACGAACAGACTTGATCTTTTTGAGGAAGTTAATCTAGAAGAAGATATTGGTGACCATAACGTCATTGTGGCTTCTATGTCATTGATTGGAGGGGGGGGGGAGTGTAGAGTTTTCTTGTTTGGGAAAGTAAATAGTGTCATTAATGAATATCTTCATAGCTCCAAGCATTCACCGCAGGACACAAAGATATTGAGATATTTGGTCTGAATTTAAAGGTATTGTCCACCAAATGCTAAAGAAGTATGTGCCTAGCAAAAATATAGCGGAGGGAAAGGATTCACCTGGGTTCAACAAACGTATTAGGAAGTTGCTGAGAAAGCAGAGAATTTTGCAGTCATTTTAATAGTATCACTGCCCTGCTGACAAACAGAAATTATGTGAAATGAAAGCAGCTGTCAAAAGGTCAATGAGAGATTCTTTTAACGAATTTGAAACCAGTATTTTATCTGCAGATTCTAAAAATAACCCCAAAAAATTTGGTCCTATGTAAATTCTATGAATGCTACAACTAATTCAGTACCTTTGCTTGCTGACAAAACGGGTAATGTACGGATGATGATAAACAGAAGACCGAAATTCTAAACATAGCTTTCAAAAACGCATTTACAGTAGAGGACTGCAGCACCATTCCCCCTTTCAGTTATCAAACAAATGCAATGGTGGTTGACATAGTGTTTAGTGTATCTGGGGTTGTAAAACAGGTAAGATCCTTAGGCACCAGGAAGTCATCTGGCCCAGACGGTATCCCTGTAAGATTTTACATTGACTATGCTACAAATATAGCACCATTCTTATCCATCATCTATCAGACATCATTGGAACAGCGGAAAGTTCCACGGGACTGGAAGAAGGCCCAGGTCATAGCAATCTATTAAAAGGGTAGAAAATCGGATGCACACAATTACTGGTCAATTTCACTGACATCAATTTGTTGCAGAATCAAGGAACATATTTTGTGTTCAGACATAATGACCTTTCTAGACTCTGAGAAGCTCATCTGCAGAAACCAGCACGGTTTTAGGAAACAGCGGTCATGCAAGACACAGCTGGCCCTCTTTGTGCATGATATACAACAGGCTCTAGATACTGCCTCCCAGGTTGATGCCATATTTCTCAACTTTCTAAAGGTGTTCGACTCAGTTTCTCATTGTCGCTTGCTCCAAAAAGTGCATGCTTATGCTGTATCGGATGACGTTTGGCTGGTTAGGAAGTTTCCTAACAGACAGAAAGCAGTATGTCGTCCTGAATGGGGAGACTTTGACAGAAAGAAGTGTAACATCAGATGTGTCACAAGGCAACGTAATAGGTTCACTGCTTTTTACGATTTACTTAAATGATCTGGTTGATGGTATTGACAGCGGCATTAGACTATTTGCCAATGATGCTGTAGCCTACGGGAAAGTAGTATCACACCAAAATGTGGATTTGCAGAAAATAAATGACTGGCAGTTATCTCTCAATATTAGTATGTGTAACCTACTGCGTATAACAAAGCGAAAATCCCTGTTAATGTAAGAGTACAAAATAAATGCCCAGTCTTTGGAAGCGGTAACATATGTCGAGTATTTTGGTTTTACTATTCGAAATGATCTCAAATGGAATGATTAGGTTACACAAGTAATGGGTAAGGTGAACTCTAGATTGCGCGTTATTGGTAGAATCCTGAAGCGATGCAGTCCTTCAACAAAGGAAATTGCATACAATACTTTAGTTCTTACAGTATTGTTCATCTGTGTGGGACCCTTACCAGTTGGGTCTGATTCAAGAGATTGAGAAGGTCCAAAGAAGAGTGGCAAGATTTGTGACTGGTGCATTTAGCCATCGCAAGAGCGTTACAAATCTCATAGAAAGTTTGAAGTGGGACGCGCTAAATGGAAGGGGCTGTTCACTAAATTCCAAAATCCGATCTTCGCCAAGAATGTAGGCCCCCAGAGCGTATATTATTACCACCAACTTTCAAATCACCCAGTGATCACCATTCAAAGATAGGGAAATTAGAGCTTGTACTGAGGCATTCAGTCACTTTTCTCTCACGTGATCTGCGAGTGGAACAGAGAGGGGAAATAAGACTTTGCCGCAAATAGTGCCCTCCGCCACACAATGCATGGTGGCTAGTGGAGTATATATGTAGAACCCCACATGTGATGCTAGTTGCCTTCACCAAATTGGCCATCTGCTGAAAGGAACTGAGAATGGCATCAGAATCCAAGTGCCAGGCATCATTCACGCCAACATGTACCACCAACTGTATCTGGTTGTATCATTCAATAGCCACTGGCATGGCATATTAATCTGTAGTGCTCAAAATAGCCGGCCGGAATGGCCGTGTGGTTCTAGGCACTACAGTTTGGAACCGAGCTACCGCTACGGTCGCAGGTTCGAATCCTGCCTCGGGCATGGATGTGTGTGATGTCCTTAGGTTAGTTAGGTTTAATTAGTTCTACGTTCTAGGCGACTGATGACCTCAAAAGTTAAGCTGCATAGTGCTCAGAGCCATTTGAACCATTTTTTGCTCAAAATAGTACAGGCCCCCAAGGTGAAACAAGTTTGTACTTGTATATGGTTATGAGTCTGTAAGAGAATGCTCTTTTCATGCTACAAAATATAAACTATACAACAACCATTCCATTTAAAAGAATAGCCTGTGATATCTCAGGCTTTCTCAGCATGATTGCTTAATTGTGTGCTTTCAGGAGTTCAGCTGAATTGCAGTGTAGATGTTATGCATTCAAAAGAGCCACCCATTCCTTCTCTTCTTTGTCCTCACCAGTAACAACATTTTTGGCATGAACAAACCACAGTTACTGTTGTAAGATTATTCTTTTCACTTCATACCACTTCAAGCAATGTACTGAGCTAACAGTATGAAAAGCTGAAGAATAATGTAGTGCACAGTGATGTGCCAACAGTGAGACTGCAGTGTAAACACATCCTTCATCAAACACATGGCTTTGTAAACCAGATAATAGTAGAAACAAGGTAAACAATGTTAGATTCAAATCATTAGTCACTAGATTCAATGAATTTTTCCTAACAGCAGCAGAAGTCAGAGGGACAAAAAGTGGGCTATGAAAAGCAGACCCATTAGAGTTATGTTGACAGAGATTTCATAATCCACCAACAGGTCAGTTTTGCCGAATCAACTGTTAGAGAAATCATAAAAATCGTTATGTCACTGAAAATTAATAACTCTGCAGGATTTGATGGTATTTTAACTAAAGTACTAGAATCTTGTGCTGACCTCAGTAACGAGTCAACAATTAAATGTGTATTTCCTGAAAGATTGAGGTATGCAGTAGTAATATCCATTTATAAAAGTGAAGATGTGCTAGTGATCTCTAATTAATTATAGGACCATCTCCTTCCCTCCTGATTTCTCAAAACTCATTGAGAATGTAGCAAACAGCAGAAAATAGCTCACTTTGTTTCCATAAAGGTTTCTCCACTGAGTAAGCAATATATGATTAAATAAAAACAGTTCTGGTAGAACTAAACAATAAAAATTGCTCTGATGACATTTTCTGTGATCTTGCAAAGCCTTTTATCATATATACCATAAAATTATACTAGGGAAACTAAAATGGTATGATGCCAAGTCATTCCTTGCATAGATGGAGTCTTATCTGAACAACACGAGAGAGATTCTAGGTACCACACCTATTGTATGACTCACTGAGAGTGGCGAATTAAGAAAGAGAAACACTTTCTTGGTACCCTGCATACCCATATGTCATATCAAAATAATTACCACACTTCAGGATTGTTGTAAACATTGTTACCAGCCTTAGGCATGAACTATCCACCGCTGGAGATGCTGACAATTGTGGGGGATTTCTCGCAATGAGCCAATCATCTTCACAATCAATGTCTATGAAATGTAAATGGAATGAGGCTAATGCTTCAAAGACCCTCCCAGCTGCACCACGATTCCTTGTTTCTCACACTGAAAACGGTCAGTTCTTCGCTATAGTAAATTCATTTATTATTCAGAAAGGTGTTGATGCAGTTGCTGGCCCTATGAAATCCTATGCTCGTTCACACAGTGGCACTTTGCTTTTGGAGGCTACTTCTAAATTTCAAGCACAATAACTTCCTGCAGCTTCGCTCCTCTGTTGCTATCCTGTTCATATTGAGGCCCATTGAACGTCGAATTCTTCCCGTGGTGTTATTTACACTAGGCTGCTCAATGGGCTGACCAACGCAGAAATCCAAATCTACCTGTCAGATCAGTGTGTCATTGCAGTCCATTGGGTAATGAGAAAAGTAGATGCTTCCTTAGTGCCCTCACTCTCACTTTTTATGGAGTGCTTTTTCTGTCAAAGATCAAAACAGGTTATGAAGTTATCACGGTCAGACCATATATAATGAACATGATGGGATGCTACCAGTGTCATTGTTACAACCACACATGAGAGCCCTGTCGACGCCCAGCCAAATGTGGAACTCGTGGTAGGGATGCTCACGAGGGCCATTGTCCACCTCCTTCTCCCCGCTGCATCAACTGCAGTGGGAACCATGCCACGACGTCCTGCAATTGTCCCATGTATCTCAATGAGTAGGCTGTCCAGAATATCTGGATAAAGGAAAAAGTGCCTTACCCAGTTGCTTGCAAGTCATTGGCTAGTTGGAAAACCTTTGTTCACCATCTGGCACCTACAGTACTGTTCTTGCTAAATCTCGCTCCACGAAGGACATGGACAGGCGGACATGCGACCTCAAATTTAGCCCCGCAATTGTGAAATCACCCAGCATAATGGTAGCATCCCTGTCTCCTCCTCCAGCTGGGCAACATGCCATCAAACTTTCGTCTCTCAGGGCGAAGTCACCTGCTGCATAACTGGCAGGTGGGAAAGGACAGAAGGAATGCTCCTGTGAAGACTTTCTGCATCCCTCCAGCCAACTAACCCGTGAGTCTTCCTCTGCTAACCAGAAAGGCCCGAAGAAATCAGGCAAAGGCAAACAGTCTTCTCCTTTACCAACTTGAAGATCCTCTTCTATGGTGTTGCCGTGCATCGCCAGGCCAACCTCCGTATTGCCAGTGCACACAAACAACCATTTTTCTGCTCTGGACTCCATAGGCCAATGGAGGAAGAATGCCGATGCTTCTGTAGACCTCATGGAGCAGGTTCTTTCTGCCTCTGTGCCGTGTACCAGTGAGTCTACAAAAGCTGGCACTCGGCAGCTGCCGAGTTGATACCCCCTCATTTTTTCCTCATCATGGCTCTCCTCCAATGGAATGTTTGCGGTCTTCGATGATGCAACAAAGAGGATGTATGTCTGCTCTTAGAATTGCAGCATCCACTTGTTCTCTGCCTTCAGGAAACAAAATTGCATCCTCACGACCGCTTTGAGTTGTCGCCTTTCTTCCCGGTCCATTTTTACCTTTCCCTCAAGGACGGCATTTCATCTATTGGGAGAGGGGGGGGGATCATGCTGCTCATATGGGATAACTTTCATAGTCAAACCATATCCCTAATTACCCAACTTCAAGGGGTTGCAGTTCGCCTTTTCCTTTCACACTTGACATTTTCACTTTGTACCGTTTACATTCCTCCATTATTCAATGTTACCAGGGCAGACTTCCTCAGAACCTCTCTGAGAAGCACCCTCTTGGCTGACATCCTCAATCAACTTGACCTCCTCTGCCTTAACACAGGACCACCCACATTCCTTTCAGACTCCACACACACCTGTTCCCATTTGGATTTATCCTTTTGCACTGCCCAGCTTACCCATCGTCTCGAGTGGTCCGTTCTCTCTGACACATGCTCGAGCGACCATTTCCCTTGTGCTCTCTGTTTGCTGACTCCTACCTCACCTATGTGCACATCCAAATGGCCGACTGGAGCCTTTACTCCTCCCTGGCAGCCTTCAGCGAACAACAATTCCCCAGTTGTGATGACCAGGTAGAATATCTTAAAGTGTTATCCTAATTGTCGCAGAACGTTCCATTCCTCTTTGCCGCACCGTGTCCTGGTCCCTTGGTGGACCGAGACATGTCCTGATGCAATTTGCGTGCGGAAGCATGGTCTCTGCATTTTTAACCATCATCCGACAATAACAAGCTGCAGTCATTATAAACAGTTGCGTGCACAGTGTTGTTGCATTCTTCAGGATAGCAAAAAAGCTATCTGGATTTCATTCACCATTTATTTTACCAGTTCCACTCCCTCTTCTGTCATGTGGGCCAACCTCCAACAGCTCTCTGGAACCAAGATCCTTTCCATCCTGACAGTAGCAGACGACATCATTATGTACTCTACTGCTCTCTGTAACCCCTTGGGCCAGCATTTTGCGGAGATTTCGAGCTCCTCCCATTATCTCCCTGCCTTCCTGCATCGTAAACAAGCAGAGGAGGCTCAGGCAATACCCTTCTCTTCTCAGAACTGTGAGTGCTATAATTCTGCCTTTACTATGAGGGAGCTAGATCATACTCTCATTTCATCCCGATCTCCTCCCCAGGACCAGACAACGTTCACATTCAGATGTGCAGCACCTTTCTCTTCCAGATAAGCACTTTTATGCTTCATACGTACAATGGCCTCTGGGCAGAGAGAACGTTTCCCAGATGCTGTCATAAAGCCACTGTGATACCCATACCTAAGCCTGGTAAGGACAAACACCTTCCTTCTAGCTGCCACCCAATTTCTCTCACCAGCTGTGTTACTGTGTTTGCAAGGTGATGGAACATATGATTCATGCCCAGCTGGTATGGTGGCTCGAGTCTCGCAATTTACTAACCACTGCGCATTGTGGATTTGGAGTGTGCCATTCTGCTGTTTACCATCTCATCACTTTGTCTACCCATCTCATGAATAGTTTTCTGCAGAAATCCTAGACTGTGGCCCTGTTTCTCAATTCTCCACCTGCTGGAGGACTTGTATCCTCCTTACCCTCAAGGCTTCCAGGGCCGCATGTCCCATTTCCTTCAGTAATTTGTAAAAGACTGAGTGTTCAAGGTACGTATAGGTTCTGCCTTGTCAGACACCTTTATCCAGGAAAACAGTGCCTCAGGGTTCCATCCTGAGCATCTTCCTTTTCGCTATCACCATTAATCCCATAATGGCCTGTCTCCTGCTAGGCATCTGCAGTTCCCTTTCCGTTAATGATTTTGCAATTTATTGCAGTTCTCTGCTTACTTGTCTTATTGCGCAGTGTCTTCAGTGCTTTCTCGATTGTCTTGACTCATGGAGCATCGACAATGGCTTTCGCTTTTCCACCAACAAAACTGTTTCTATGTATTTCTGGTGGCACTATTGGTTCCTTCCACCATCTTTATGTCTTGGGCAAGTTGCTCTTCCTTTTGTTGAAAGTAAGAAATTTCTGGGGCTCATGCTCAATAGGAAACTTTCTTGGTCCTCCCAAGTGTCCTACTTGGCAGCCTGCTATATGCAGTTCCTCAGTGTCCTACATGTCCTCAGTGGTACTTCCTGGGGAGCATACCGAACAACCTTCTTCCATTTGTACCGGTCCCTTGTCCATATGAAACCAGATTATGGGTGTTTTGTTTATGCATCTGCACGTCTGTCTCTCTTATGCCATCTTGATACTATCCACCATTGTAGCATTTGTTTGGCCATTGGCGCCTTTTACATTAGTCCAGTTAAGAGTGTATGCAGAAGCTGCCAAACTACCACTGTCTTACCACCATGACTTTCTCCTCAGCAGATATGCATGCCGTTTGTCTGCCATGAGTGACCGCCCATCCTATGCCTCCTTCTTCAGTGACTCCTTTAATCGGCAGTATGGGACATGTCCCTCTTCTCTGTTACCTCCTGGAGTTTGCTTTGAGGTCTTGCTCCAGCAGCTTAACTTTACACTATATGCCACTTTCCCAGTAGGTTGAACCCTTCACCACCTTGGTGACTTCATGCGGCTGTCCGCGTTCACCTTGGCCTTGATTCGCTTCGTAAGGACACTACTCCAGCCTTGGTTTATTGCCTTCAGTTTCATGACCTTCTCACGAAACTTTGCGTTAGTACCTTTGTGTACACTGATGGCTCTTGGACTGACCGTGGTGTCGGGTGGGCCTTCATCATTGACACCGATGTTTTTCTGTATCAGCTTCCGGAACACTGCTCAGTATTTATAGGAAAGCTCTTCACCCTGTATCAGGACACACAGTACTCCAGCAACACAGGCTTTTCAATTATATTATCTGCTCCAACTCTCTCTGTGCTCTTCAAAGCCTCTGTGTACTGTCCACCATCCATCCCTTAGTGTAACAGGTCCAGGAGAGCTCACTCTTGATGAAGCCACTGTGATGTTTATGTGGGTCCGTGGTCACGTTATTCTGACAGGAAACAAGGCAGCTGATGCTGCTGCCAAGATTGCAGTTGTCACATTTCAGCCCACTAGTTATTACATGCCCTCTGATGATCTCTGTGCTGCTGTCTGTCAGCAGTAGTGCCTGCCACTTTGGCATCTCCACTGGTCCTCCCTTCATGGGAACAAGCTCCGGGCCATTAAGCGTCTCCCAGTGGATTGGACGACCTCCTCTTGGCCCTCTCACTGTGAGGTGATTATTTTAGCTAGGTTGCATATCGGGCACTGTGTTTTTAGCCATCGCCATTTGTTGAGTGGTACTTCCCCACCACTTTGTACTCATTGTGCTCAACCTTTGACAGATTGCCATTTCCTGACGGAATGCTCTCTTTTTAACCACTTACGTTCTCATTTGTGTTTGCCGTCTGAGTTACTGGCCATTTTAGTGAACAACATGAGGGCTGTCGACCGCATTTTACTTTTTATCCACTGTAGCAATATGGTAAAGCCATTTAGTTTTTAGTTCAGGACCTCTATTTCTGTATGGCGTAATTTATAGACATTTCTCCACATCCCTGTTTTAGCTGTCATCTTTTCCATCAATTGGGATTAATGTGTAGTTGTTTTTAACTCTCGTCTTTGTCTTCATGCTCTACAGTTTTGATATGGGCGCATAATGACACTAGTTGTTTTTGTGCTCTAAAACTAACAAAAAGCATTCTTCAAGTCGAATGGCATTCACACTTACTGAAAGGAAGTGAAGTGCTTTGTTATTGCTGTCTTGGATATATTCATTTCCATAACTGGTATCTAATGGTATGCCTTCTTCCAGTCAGATATGGTAAATATTGTCTCTGCCAGAAAATGGTAAAATCCCTGATGTTTGGAACCAGGTAGTAGTCTGACACTGTTCTGATGTTTAACATCCATTAGTCACCACAGGGCCTCCAGGTGCCATCTTTCTTTTTACCCTGTGGAGCAGAAATGCCCACGGGCTATCAGATTTGTGTAGCATTCCCGTCTTCAACAAACCTTCAACTTTTGCTGCTACGAAACAATATAAGACTAACCTCCACAGCCGCTATAAGGCTGGTTGTGCTGAAGTCATCCTGATGTGGTAGACTGTGTTATGCGACACCTTTGGCATATGTGCCATGTTGGCACCATTTTTGCAGTTACTACCACTGCATGTGTAGCTCATGATCTGATTTGTTTTTCATCCTAGCATACCCATATGACTTCTCTCTTTCCTAATTTGCGCTGTGCTGATAGGTACCTCTGTTCCCACCAGTCACTTGAAATCAGCACCCAGCATAGCATCTGCCACCTTTGCTATTACAAAGATTCATTGGTAACAGAATCCTGAATGTTTCTGCATTTCACACTTTCTGTATATCGCTACTGGTGACTTGTTTGCCGCTGTGAGGTGCGTTTGCAAGATTGTGGTTGCAGTTCTTCTGTCTCTGGATGTCAGTGCACTAATGTTTGGTTCTGAATCAGTGAGGTAGGGGCATCCTGACCTCATGTCTTTAACATATAACCTGTGTGGTGGAGTAGGTAAAATCATGCTGGTTTCCTCGCTGGGCTGACATCTCTGCTGAAGGCATTCCTGTTAGTATTCACAGCCTGCTGTGCCTCCTGCCAGCCGCTGTCACCATTTGCATGCGTGCGTGGTTGCATACATGTTGTTGCTCTGTCACCAAACAACTGGTGTTACCAACAAATCTGTTCTAGTTGGCTATTTCTGACAGCTCTGTTGTTACTCGTTCCTTGCATGGGTAAGCTCTTCTTTTTGCAATAACATAGACACTTGCCTCTGTAGTGCATCAAATTGCTCTGTAAGATCTTGTATTTGTTTAGTAATATCCATGTGCTGGCCCTTCTGTGTTGCTGCGATATCTTGCTGTATGCAGCAGTCTGTGACCATTGTTTCATTTGCTGTGTGTGTACTTTCCAATGTTGTGTAAACTTTGTCTGCCAACATTATCAACAACTGGATATCGTTTTTATCGCAAGTCACTACTGCTACCTTGACTGCTACTGGCAGCTGCGCTGACCATATGTGTTCCAGCATCAATCAAATAACTCTTCTTCTCTGAGAGTGCCCCATAGGTGCCACCAATATTTGGAGGGTGTTCTGTATTCCATTTTCTTGAACCTCAGTACCTGCCATATACATTAATTTAGTGGTTTACAAGATCTACTGATCAACAACTTTCTCAAACACATATACTGCTGTTCTGCCAGGGGCTTAAGTATAATGTCCGTGTCTACTGCCACTACAAGTGTCATGGGTTCATTGACTACCTTGTTCTGATTAAATTCCTGCCCAAGCATCACAAACCAAAGTTCCGGTTTGTCTGGCAGGAACTGTAGTGTCCGAACCTTCATTAGTGGTTTGCTTGTTGCTGCACATCTGCTGCTAAATGCTGTACTTGGGCACACCACAGGATTCTCCTGCTCCTCTATTGCCAACTGCAGGTCCTCAATCTTCATCTGCCACTGCAGACCCATCTTGGAGGTCTGCTAACTGCTTTTTGTACGTGTGCATGCACGCGTCATCCCTTGACTTGATGATACTGCTTGTGCGTGTCTGTTGAGATATCTCTGGTTGCTTGTGGGGTCAACATTTTATAGGTACCCTGACTACACGTAAGTTGTATCCAAACAATTACCATGTGTCAGCATTGCTATATACTGTATTACCAATCCTAGGCATAAACTGTCCAAACAAATGCAAAACAAAACAACCAAGGAACAAATAACAGAGTCCAAAGAATAAAGCAACTGTCAACTAGATCTGTTTCAGAGAATAAAAACCAACTTGCACTACGCCCACTTCACTTTGGTGATAACGGCTTCCGCAACCAGTGATATGTCCCTTACTTCATTTATATCACATGAAACACTCACCAAGTATATTATTAAACAGACTTGTTAGAAAGACAAGAAATAACTTCACAGGTTTGATATTAACAAAACAACTATCTTCTAAAGAAAAAGAAAATGCAAAGAAACTTTCTTGACTGAGTGAATGCTCAAATAAACTGAGTTCCAAAAATAACTGTCACATATTGAATCCAAAAGTGTCTGTGTAAATGAAGTTTGATATAATGGCACTAAGTCCAACACTTTTTATGTGTGTGTGATTTTAAAAAATCAGAATACCATTTCCTCTCCACCCAGTGGCGTCTTGTTGGTGAATACCACTTCATGGTGATGGCGAAGTGCAGAAGAGCACATTGTCCAGGCAAGGTTTTCTCAATGCTCCTGGCTGCACTGGAACTGCCAGCTGTCATTGTGACATGGTCCTAAATAGTCATCTCACAGAGTGACACTTCAGTTTAATTGGCTCAAACATAGTTTCAGTGGAAGTAGGAAATAGTTCAGCCTGCACATGTGCCATGGAGCTGCTGCTGGCCCAACCACTGGTATCACCCTCTGTTGAGTTGCTAGTAAGCTGTCTGGTTTAAATTTCTGCCTCACATGGACTGGAGTACCGATGCCATAATGTATGTGGTGCAGGTAGATGTTGGTGCCTGTTGCACTTGCTGCCACAGCTGTCCTCTCCTCCAGGGACAGAGTAGGTGAGGAGTAGGCAGTCTTCTCCAATGTCCACTGTTACTGTGGAAGGGGATCCAGGATGTTGATCCACCTCCACAGCAAGAGCTGGGCTGCTCATCGATCGGTGTCTTGGGTAATGTCCACATCAGCAGATGTTGGTTGCACAGCTTCTGGAAGCAGAATGTTGAACAGAAGGTTGTATGGAACATAAAATTGGCCCATCTGTGGCAGAGAAGGACCCTAATGAGATCACACTTGATTGACGTGCCCTTCATAATGTGACCTGTCCAGAAACTCTGCTTTGAACACGGCACATCCCAGAGGGCGAGTGACGGAGGCCTGTATCCAGTGGAAGTGTCCACTTGTGAAAGTCAGGACCCTTATTGGGTTCGTGTATGAAAAACCTGTGACGGTGAGACTGTCAGGAAGGTGGAGTGCAAAGGGGTAGCCAGTGGGAGCGTCTGATTGTGAAAGTGAAGTCTTTTAATGGATCATGTACGGGAAATCTGTGATGGCAAGATGGTGCAGAGGGATGGATGACAAATAGTTGTGATTGATGAGGACAGCTGTGCAGACTTTTGGCAGGGAATGTACCTTCTTGAGATGTAGCTCAGTGGGAAGAAAGGAAAAGGTGTTTTGCCTCATTGACGGGATGGTGATGACATAATCATCTGATTTTTGAAGATATGTGTAAACCTTTCCACCAACCCATTTGAGGCTGGATGCACAAGAGCAATACCCTCACTGGTGCAGAAATGAAAAAGGTAAAGATGCATGCTAATGCTCTGGTGGTATGGGTGGAGGACATGGAGATCATCCAGGTCACAAATGGGTAGTTTGTTTCTGCATCTATGGCAATAATCCTGGAGGAGCCTAAAAATGGGCCGAAGAGAGCAATTGTTAAGTTTGGACTGTTTGCTGTGATCTGTAGAACACAGAGAGACCAAAGCAGTGATGTCTGTCCATATGCTACCAAGAAAGTTGTTGCTGGGCGAGCCACTTGGTGAGATGTAATAACTAAAGCCAGGTCCTATATGGAGGCCATGGATTGTACTGATTGTTCAAAAGCATGTATGATTGTTAAGCAGGCATCCAGTGTGGAGTCCTTCAGTTTTAGCAAGTTCTGTTGTAGGGCCTCATCGGGTGCATGGTCGAGCAATGTGTACTGAATGAGGGAGGGTGTGTATGATTGTTTGCATTGTTCGTTGGCACATTGAATACAACACTCCTGTGATAGACCTTAAGGTCATGCCATCCATTCTGTATAACATCATACAATTGTGGCACCCAAAAAAATTTGTGTGTTGCTGTGGCCAAATTGACTAGGGAATCAAAATATTCTGTTGGACCAGCATTAAGTGTGGTATATGATAGGGAGTGGGGCTCTGATTCAGAGTGCAACTGTTGTATCAGCTGCCAAATAGGACAGTCATTAACAAGAAAAAAAATGTTCATTGCTGTGTATCACCTTTCATTGTGTGGACAATGAAGTGTTGCTCCTTCGAGGGTATATGGCAGGTCCAGGGTTCTACCTTCCATTCAAACCCTGGAAATGATAGTGGTGTTGGCCAGATGGTGCAAACAGTTCTATCAACCCACTCCTCTTGTCCCTACATGGTGAGCGCCACCGCTTGTTCCGTCAGCCATTGTAGCTGTGTGACTACTGGATGCATCAGAGCCACCGGAGCATTGGCTGTGGCCATCTTGAAACAACCCTAGAAGTTCGTAATGGCTACCTGGAACAGTGTGTGTCAAATTAAAATTTGTTATTTCAAACCCCGTCACCAAGTGGTATGGCGCTTACTTCGGTTGTAACACACGAGACATTCACTAGGTATACAATTAAACAGATTTATTTGCAACATAAGATATAACTTCACAGACTTGGTATTAACATAATAAGTAACTTCTGGAGAAAAATGAAACACACAGAAACTTTATTGACTGAGTACATGCTCAAGTAAACTAAGTTCCAAAAATAATTCACAAGATAAATCCATTAGAGTCTGTATGAATCAGATTTGTTATGACGACACCAAGTCAGACACTTTCCGAGTATTTGAGATTTAGCAGAATTAAAATACCAAATCCTCTCCACTCGGCAGTCTCCTGTTGGCAAACTCCCCCTTAACGGTGACATTGTCCAGGCAAGATCTTCCCAATAAGGCTGACTGCACTGGAACTGCTGGCTGCTATTGTGGTACAGGCCTAAAGTCATCTTGCAGAGTGACACTTTTGTTTGATTGGCTCAAACTTAGTTTCAGTAGCAGTAGGAAACAGTTCAGCCTATGCACGCCAATCAGGGCTGCACATGCGACTTGGAGCTACTGCTGGCTTGGCCAGTGGTGTCGCTCTCTGTTGAGCTGCTAGTAAGGTGTCCACTTTGATTGTCCATCTCGTGCAGACTGGAGTACTGCATCTGTGACGTATATTGTGCACATATCAGGTGGTGCCTGTTGCCACAGCAATGTGAACCCTTAATTTTTTATTTTTAGTGACTGACCAGCTATGTGTGTGTGACTCAGATTCAAACTGATGCTGACTGAACATCCAGCATGTGCTATATAACTTACTTGTTACAAATATATGACACAGGCCTGTTTTGCTCAGAGATATTATGTGTGTTTGTTTCTGAGCAAAGTAGGCTTATGTCATATCTTTGTGTCAAGATCTTGGTAACAAGTAACAGTTGTGTAGCACTTGCTGGATGCTGGCAATTTTTCATTATCAGAGAGTATATCCATACGTATTGTGTAAAAGTGAGTAGTGGGGTACCAACTGACCATCGCAGTGGAAGCAGACGGATGAATACTAACAACAGAAGCTGTCCATACTGTCACAGTAAGTACAAAACAGAACTTTGGACCCAAATCGACAGATAAACAACACTCATGGCAATGCATTAAAGCATGTTCCATCTTCTTGACACAGAGCCACAGCACCCAGATTATGCTTGAAATAGCTATGTAACTTCTGAAAAACCATATGAAGGTGAGCCTGAAAATGTTCAAAAACCAGTTCAAGGAATGAATAAATAATGATTTAAAAAAAGTGTCTGCTTGCAGTTTTATGTATTCACATCAAATAGTCGGGTTCTAAAACATGCTTAGTGGATATGCTTAATCTTAAGCTCTTTTCCAATGCAGAAGCCTACTTCTGGGCATTCCACTATTGTCACAAGTGGCACACTGACAAGAGCTTAATTTAGGAACTGCAAGCAGTCAGTGCATGAATCGGCCAGTTTTCGTCAATGGGAAATGTCTGCAGTGATGCTGGGTTTCCTTAAATAGCTGTTCTCCAGGAAAAGATGTGCTGATCCCTAGTAACTCATTACTGGACGTAGGAGTGGTCTTGTGATGCAGCCAATGACCACTTTCTGTTGCCTGCAAAGGTACCTGGTGGTCTGTAGCTCTCGGTTCACCACCTGGCAGTCTGGAGGCACACTATTCATATCCACATTCTGTGTAATCATAATGTCAGTTTTTGTTGAATTTTGTGTTAGAAACTGTAAAAACTGAGTCCTACTGTGATTTAGCGTCAATTTATTTTCTACAAGCCACGAATTTACATACTGAACTGTGTTATTTGATATTGTGTCTCTATTGCACATAACATCCTTCACTACCAAGCTGGTGTTATCAGCAAACAGAAATATTTTAGAATTAACTGTAATATTAGAAGGCGTGCCATTTATATAAATAAGAAATAGGGGCTCAGCAGCCCCAGCATTGGTCCATGGTGGCACCATCCACTTAACTCTGCCCCATTGGGACTGCACATTGTAGCCATTCTCAGTCCTGTGGAGAATGACCTTCTGCCTTATGTTCTTAAGGGAAAAGGTGAACCAATTGTGAGATACGTCCCTTATTCCAAAATGATCCAATTTCTGCAATAATTACTTGTGATCAGCACAATCTAATGACTTAGTTAAATCAAAGAAGATTCCTAGTATTCACAATCTTTCATTTAATCCATCCAGTGCTCCACAATATCATTTTCAGTCATTAAGCCACTTCTAAAACCAAACTGTACATTTGACAGTAAATTGTGTGAATTGAAAAGCTCAATTACATTTGTATATACAGCATTTTCAATAACTTAAGCAAACACTGATGGGATAGAAATAAGTCTAAAATTTTCTACGTGACCCTGTTCTCCTTTTTTATGAAGTGGCTTTACTGTTGAGTACTTTAATTGGTCAGGAAACTGACTATTCCAAAAGGAAAATTTAGAGATATTGCTAAATACTGGGCTAATATTTGCAGAAAAATACTTAAGTATTCTGCTAGATGCACCATCATATCTACGAGAGTCCTTAGTGATTTAATTATTGATTGTATCTCCCCCTTGTCAGTATTGTGGAGGAGTATTTCAGATAACAGCCTCGGAAAGCTTTTTTCTAAAACCGTCTCCTCCGTAGAGTGCATCTGGAACTCTTTAGACAGGGAGTTTGCAACCCGATGCAACAATCTGTGACATCACTGGCATGCATGCATGCAAATCTAATGACGCCTGTCCATAGCAGAAGGTATTCTGCTATGGACAGGCCTCATCTCGTGCCTGCTTGAAGTATAATGGGCCATGCTGTCTGACAGGGCATTGCTGTAGGAGTGGAAACCCTCTGAGTTTGCCTCGAGATGAGCAGTCTTTTTGGGTCCGTTACGAGGCAGTAGGTCATTGTATGACCAAAAGTAGTTGATTGTAACATATTTAATGGTATACGAGGTCATTCAGGATTAATACCATGTTGTTTTTGAGATGATTCTACATGTGAAAATGAACCAGAAAAGTCCTCGAAGACGTGTCCAATCTTCGCTCGTTACAGTACTGGAATAGGTAGAAGTCTACACACATCCATGAATGAGTATGAAGACAAGTTTGAATATTACCTACTGAAACGCTGTGTAGGTGTTGTGGTGGGCATAATGATGGTGGGACAGATGATTGATCCATTCTACGAGAGGTGTGTGGGTTCTTCAACAGATGACAGCACAGTGACATAACGCTGGAGCGACAACTGCAAGCGTACCCAGTGTGCAACTGTGGATTGGATCAGTGAAAAATCATTAGGCCTTGTGCATGCCATGCTTGAGTGTTGTTTAACTGAGCAAGTCCATGAATACCAACATGACGCCACCTACACAGATATGTTATTTGTGTATGGGAACTTTATTGGCAGAGCCTATGCAGCTATGACAGAATACCGGAAATGTTTCCTTGATTGATGAACCCCCTGTCCCAGGATATTTCCCAGGGTTTTTCAAACATTACATGAATCCAGAACACTAACCAGTACAAGTAATATCAGAATGTGAGGCTGTCCAGTCAGTTGAGGGAAGGGAAGACATTATTGAAATGGTACAATGCAGTCATGCTACCAATACATGGCTCATTAACTGTTAGCTGTGTCTTCCACAGACACGAGTGTGGCATACATTATATTATGTGGGCTTGTCCCATTCCGTGTCAACGCATGCAACCTCTGCATCCAGGTAATTTAGTAAACATGAAAATTTTGTGAACGGTTGGCTGTACACAGAGACGTCATGCAGTACACTTTATTTACATATGAGGTGACATTTATACACAAAGTAACATGAACACTCACAGTTCTCATACATGAGCAGTGGAGAACCCACATGGCACCAGTGAAACAAGATTCCAAGTTAGGATCTCAGTGAATGTGTGGTGTGGTGTGGTTGTTGTTATTGTTGAGGTCTTCAGTCCAGAGACTAGTTTGATGCAGATCTCCCTGCTACTCTATCCTGCGCAAGCTTCATCTCCCAGTACCTACTGCAACCTACATCCTTCTGAATCTGTTTAGTGTATTCATCTCTTGGTCTCCCTCAATGATTTTTACCCTCCACACGGCCCTCCAATACTATTGGTGATCCCTTGATGCCTCAGAATATGCCCCACTAACTTATCCCTTCTTCTAGTCAAGTTGTGCCACAAATTTCTCTTCTCTCCAGTTCTATTCAATACCTCCTCATTAATTATGTGATCTACCCATCTAATTTTCAGCATTCTTCTGTAGCACCAAATTTCGAAAGCTTCTATTCTCTTCTTGTGGAAACTATTTATCGTCCACGTTTCACTTCCATACATGGCTACACTCCATACAAATACTTTCAGAAACAACTTCCTGACACTTAAATCTATACTCGATGTTAACAAATTTCTCTTCTTCTGAAACGCTTTCCATGCCATTACCAGTCTACATTTGTATCCTCTCTACTTCAACCATCATCAGTTATTTTGCTCCCCAAATAGCAAAACTCCTTTACTACTTTAAGTGTCTCATTTCCTAATCTAATTCCCGCAGCATCATCCGATTTAATTCGACTACATTCTATTATCCTCGTTTTGCTTTTGTTGTTGTTCATCTTATATCCTCCTTTCAAGACACTTTCCAATCCGTTCAGCTGCTCTTCCAGGTCCTTTGCTGTATCTGACAGACTTTCAATGTCATCGGCGAACCTCAAAGTTTTCATTTCCTCTCCATGGATTTTAGTACCTACTCCGAGTTTTTCTCTTGTTTCCTTTACTGCTTGCTCAATATACAGATTGAATAACATTGGGGAGAGGCTACAACCCTGTCTCACTCCCTTCCCAACCACTGCTTAGCTTTCATGTCCCTCGACTCTTGTAACTGCCATCCGATTTCTGTACAAATTGTAAATAGCCCTTCGCTCCCTGTATTTTTCCCCTGCCACCTTCAGAATATGAAAGAGAGTATTCCAGTCAACATTGTCAAAAGCTTTCTCTAAGTCTACAAATGCTAGAAACGTAGGTTTGCCTTTCCTTAATCAATTTTCCAAGATAAGTCATAGGGTCAGTATTGCCTCACGTGTTCCAACATTTCTACAGAATTCAATCTGATCTCTCCCGAGGTCGGCCTCTACCGGTTTTTCCATTTGTCTGTAAAGAATACGTGTTAGTATTTGGCTGCCGCGACTTATTAAACTCATAGTTTGGTAATTTTCACATCTGTCAACACCTGCTTTCTTTGGGATTGGAATTATTATATTCTTCTTGAAGTCTGAGGGTATTTCGCCTGTTTCATACATCTTGCTCACCAGATGGTAGAGTTTTGTCAGGACTGGCTCTCCCACGGCCGTCAGTAGTTCCAATGGAATATTGTCTACTCCGGGGGCCTTGTTTCGACTCAGGTCTTTCAGTGCTCTGTCAAGCTCTTCACGCAGTATCATATCTCCCATTTCATCTTCATCTACATCCTCTTCCATTTCCATTATATTGTCCTCAAGTACATCACCCTTTTATAGACCCTCTGTATGCTCCTTCCACCTTTCTGGTTTCCCTTCTTTGCTGAGCTCTTTATGTTCATACAAGCGGTTCTCTTTATTCCAAAAGTCTCTATAATTTTCCTGTAGACAGTATCTATCTTACCGTTAGTGATATATGCCTCTACGTCCTTAGATTTGTCCTCTAGCTTAGCCGTTTTGCACTTCCTGGCGATCTCATTTTTGAGACGTTTGTATTCCTTTTTGCCTGCTTCATTTACTCCATTTTTATATTTTCTACTCTCATCAATTAAATTCAATATAACTTCTGTTACCCAAGGATTTCTACTAGCCCTTGTTACTTTACCTACTTGATCCTCTGCTGCCTTCACTATTTCAACCCTCAAAGCTACCCATTCTTCTACTGTATATCTTTCCCCCATTCCTGTCAGTCGTTCCCTAATGCTCTCCCTGAAACTGTCTTCAACCTTTGGTTCTGTCAGTTTATGCAGGCCCCATCTCCTTAAATTCCCACCTTTTTGCTGTTTCTTCAGTTTTAATCTACAGTTCATAACCAATTGATTGTGGTCAGAATCCGAATCTGCCCATGGAAATGTCTTACAATTTAAAGCCTGGTTCCTAAATCTCTTTCTTACCATTATATAATCTATCTGAAACCTTCCAGCATCTCCAGGCCTCTTCCATGTATACAACCTTCTTTCATGATTCTGGAACCAAGTGTTAGCTATGGTCAAATCATGCTCTGTGCAAAATTCTACCAGGTGGTGTCCTCTTTCATTTCTTAGCCCCATTCTATATTCACCTACTACTTCTCCTTCTCTACCTTTTCCTATTATCGAATTCCAGTCACCCATGACTATTAAATGTTCGTCTCCCTCCACTATCTGAATAATATCTTTTATCTCATCATACATTTCGTCAATCTCTTCATCAACTGCGAAGCTAGTTGCCATTTAAACTTGTACTACTGTGGTAGGCATGGGCTTCGTATCTATCTTCGCCACAATAATGCGTTCATTATGCTAGTTGTAGTAGCTTAACCGCATTCCTATTTCCCTATTCATTATTAAACCTACTCCTGCATTATCCCTATTTGATTCACCTGACCAGAAATCTTGTTCCTCCTACCACCGAAGTTCACTAATTCCCACTATATCTAACTTTAACCTTTCCATTTCCCTTTTTAAATTTTCTAACCTACCTGCCTGAGTAAGGGATCTGACATTTCATGCTCCGATCCATAGAACACCAGTTTTATTTCTCCTGATAACAACGTCCTCCTTGGTAATCCCTGCCCGGAGATCCGAATGGGAGACTATTTATCTCTGGAATATTTTGGCCAAGAGGGCGCCATCATCATTTAACCATACAGTAAAGCTGCATGTCCTTGGGAAAAATAATGGCTGTAGTTTCTCCTTGTTTTCAGCCGTTCGCAGTACCAGCACAGCAAGGCCGTTTTGGTTAGTGTTACAAGGCCAGATCAGTCAATCATCCAGACTGTTGCCCCTGCAACTACTGAAAAGGCTGCTGCCCCTCTTCAGGAACCATACGTTTGTCTGGCCTCTCAACAGATACCCCTCCGTTGTGGTTGCACCTACGGTACGGCTATCTGTATCGCTGAGGCACGCAAGCCTCCCCACCAATGACAAGGTCCATGGTTCGAAGGGGAGGGGGGGGGGGGGGGTGTATGATTGATGATCATCTGGCGATAGGGCCTGAGTTCCTACTAAATCACATGACAACTGCAGCATATCATATGCACATTTCCTGATAGAAGACCTACCTTCACATCTGGAAGACGTGACTTTAAAGCAACGATGCAAATGTACCTGCAACATAATGGATCACTGATTCACTATACCAGACAGGTACCCCAATATCTGAATAACACACTTCCTCAATGGTGGATTGGACGTGATGGTCCCATTAACTGGCCTGCCAGACCATGAAACCTAACCCCATTAGACTTCCATTATGGGTCTCATTAAAGGGGGATTTGTACGTTACGTAGGTGAATACGTGTGAAGAACTTGTCGCTCGGATCACCGATGCTGTTGCCCATATTAAAGCCTGCTGAGATGATGATTGATGTGCAACACAACACACCCTCCAATACGTTGACAAGTGCATTTATATGGGTGTGGAACTTCTTGAACACCTCTTGTAGGATGGATTCAGTCATTTGTCCTGCCATTATTCTGTCCATCACAGTGCATACGCAGCAAATCAGTCATTAATATTCACGTTTGTCATCATAGTCATTCATTGATGTGTGTGATCTTCAACCATCTCCAATTCCGTAATTTCTGAAATAATGACATATGTTCATAGGAATTTTTCAATTTGCCTCAAGTAGAATTACCTCACAAGTTACATGATATTCCCCCTGTATCACCCTCTACGTTAAGCTTCATGAACCAAAAAATAAATAGGAAAAGGGAACATATGATGTGTAAAATAATTGGAATTTGTGTAACACTATCACGTACCGCCACTACTGAACAGTCCACAAGCCACATTGTTCCATTTAGAATTGGAAACGTAGTACACTCTTCTGAACTTCATGAACTGCAATTTTAATTTATTACACAGCTGCATGGAAAAAGCAATTCCCATCGCCAGAAGAGGATTGAGAAAGAGGTATCTGATTTCAAAAAAGGTATGAAATATTTGGATTAAAAGCTGCCTTCATTGCTATTAATTCTTTTGTTATTAATGAAGGAATAAATTGCAACCAAGATTTGTTTCAATTCAAATTTTCTACATATTGTGGCTGTACCAGGCAGCCTAATGGAGTGGAAAACATTTTACAAACTATATACAAGTCATTCCCCCCATGAACCATGGACCTTGCCGTTGGTGGGGAGGCTTTCGTGCCTCAGCGATACATATAGTCATATCGTAGGTTCAACCACAACAGAGGGGTACCTGTTGAGAGGCCAGACAAACATGTGGTTTCTGAAGAGGGGCAGCAGCCTTTTCAGTAGTTGCAGGGGCAGCAGTCTGGATGATTGACTGATCTGGCCTTTTAACACTAACCAAAACAGCCTTGCTGTGCTGGTACTGCGAACGGCTGAAAGCAAGGGGAAACTACAGCCATTATTTTTCCCAAGGGCATGCAGCTTTACTGTATGGTTAAATGATGATGGCGTCCTCTTGGGTAAAATATTCTGAAGGTAAAATAGTCCCCCATTCGGATCTCCAGATGGGGACTACTCAAGAGGACGCTGTTAACAGGAGAAAGAAAACTGGTGTTCTATGGATCGGAGCATGGAATGTCAGATCCCTTAATCAGGCAGGTAGGTTAGAAAATTTAAAAAGGGAAATAGAATAGTAGGAATTAGTAAAGTTAAGTGGCAGGAGGAACAAGACTTTTGGTCAGGTGAATACAGGATTATAAATACAAAATCAAATAGAGGTAATGCAGGAGTAGATTTAATAATGAATAGGAAAATAGGAATGCGGGTAAGCTACTACAAACAGCATAGTGAACACACTATTGTGGCCAAGATAGACACGAAACCCACGCCTACTACAGTAGTTTAAGTTTATATGCCAACTAGCTCTGCAGATGACGAAGAAATTGAAGAAATGTATGATGAGATAAAAGAAATTATTCAGATAGTGAAGGGAGACAAAAATAGAATAGTCGTGGGTGACTGGAATTCGGTAGTAGCAAAGGGAGAGAAGGAAACGTAGTAGGTGAATATGGATTGGGGTTAAGAAATGAAAGAGGAAGCCGCCTGGTAGAATTTTGCACAGAGCACAACTTAATCATGGCTAACACTTGGTTCAAAAATCATAAAAGAATGTTGTATACATGGAAGAAGCCTGGAGATACTGACAGGTTTCAGGTAGATTATATAATGGTAAGACAGAAATTTAGGAACTAGGCTTTAAATTGTAAGACATTTCCAGGGGCAGATTTGGACTCTGGCCATAATCTATTGGTTATGAACTGTAGATTAAAACTGAAGAAACTGCAAAAAGGTGAGAATTTAAGGAGATGGGACCTGGATAAACTGACTAAACCAGAGGTTGTACAGAGTTTCAGGGAGAGCATAAGGGAACAATTGACAGGAATGGGGGAAAGAAATACAGTAGAAGAAGAATGGGTAGCTTTGAGGGATGAAGTAGTGAAGGCAGCACAGGATCAAGTAGGTAAAAAAGACGAGGGCTAGTAGAAATCCTTGGGTAACAGAAGAAATATTGAATTTAATTGATGAAAGGAGAAAATAAAAAATGCAGTAAATGAAGCAGGCAAAAAGGAATACAAATGTCTCAAAAATAATATCAACAGGAAATGCAAATTGGCTAAGCAGGGATGGCTGGAGGACAAATCTCACTAGGGGTAAGATAGATACTGCCTACAAGAAAATTAAAGAGACCTTTGGAGAAAAGAGAACCACTTTTATGAATATCAAGAACTCAGATGGAAACCCAGTTCTAAGCAAAGAAGGGAAAGCAGAAAGGTGGAAGGAGCATGCAGAGGGTCTATAAAAGGGTGATGTACTTGAGGACAATATTATGGAAATGGAAGAGGATGTAGATGTAGATGAAGATGAAATGGGAGATGTGATATAGCGTGAAGAATTTGACAGAGCACTGAAAGACCTGAGTCGAAACAAGGCCCCGGGAGTAGACAGCATCCCATTGGAACTACTGATGGCCTTGGGAGAGCCAGTCCTGACAAAACTCTTCCATCTGGTGAGCAGGACGCATGAGACAAGCGAAATACCCTCAGATTTCAAGAAGAATGTAATAATTCCAATCCCAAAGAAAGCAGGTGTTGACAGATGTAAAAATTACCAAACTATCAGTTTAATAAGTCACGACTGCAAAATATTAAGGCGAATTCTTTACAGACAAATGGAAAAACTAGTAGAAGCCGACCTCAGGGAAGATCGGTTTGGATTCCGTAGAAATATTGGAACACGTGAGGCAATACTGACCCTATGAGTTATCTTAGAAGATAGATTAAGGAAAGGCAAACCTACATTTGTAGACCTAGAGAAAGCTTTTGACAATGTTGACTGGAATACTCTCTTTCATATTCTGAAGGTGGCAGGGGTAAAATACAGGGAGTGAAAGGCTATTTACAATTTGTACAGAAACCAGATGGCAGTTATGAGTCGAGGGGCATGAAAGGGAAGCAGTGGTTGGGAAGGGAGCGAGACAGGGTTGTAGCCTCTCCCCGATGTTATTCAGTCTGTATATTGAGCAAGCAGTGAAGGAAATAAAAGAAAAATTCAGAGTAGGTATTAAATTCCATGGAGAAGAAATAAAAACTTTGAGGTTTGCTGATGACATTGTAATTCTGTTAGAGACAGCAAAGGACTTGGAAGAGCAGTTGAACGGAATGGATAGTATCTTGGAAGGAGGATATAAGATGAACATCAACAAAAGCTAAACGAGGATAATGGAATGTAGTCGAATTAAGTTGGGTGATGCTGAGGGAATTAGATTAGGAAATGAGACACTTAAAGTAGTAAATGAGTTTTGCTATTTGGGGAGCAAAATAACTGATGATGTTTGAAGTAGAGAGGATATAAAATGTAGACTGGCAATGGCAAGGAAAGCATTTCTGAAGAAGAAAAATGTGTTAACATCGAGTATAGATTTAAGTGTCAGGAAGTCGTTTCTGAAAGTATTTGTATGGAGTGTAGCCATGTATGGAAATGAAACATGGACGATAAATAGTTTTGACAAGAAGAGAATAGAAGCTTTCGAAATGTGGTGCTACAGAAGAATGCTGAAGATTAGATGGGTAGATCACATAACGAATGAGGAGGTATTGAATAGGATTGGGGAGAAGAGGAGTTTGTGGCACAATGTGACTAGAAGAATTGATCGGTTGGTAGGACTTGTTCTGAGGCATCAAGGAATCACCAATTTAGTATTGGAGGGCAGCGTGGAGGGTAAAAATCGTTGAGGGAGAACAAGAGATGAATACACTAAGCAGATTCAGAAGGATGTAGGTTGTAGTAGGTATTGGGAGATGAAGAAGCTTGCACAGGATAGAGTAGCATGGAGAGCTGCATCAAACCAGTCTCAGGACTGAAGATCACAATGACAACATACAAGTCATTTTATGTCACTCATATTTGATGGAAAGCTGCCAGCAGCAGTTGTATCAGAATTGTATAATCCTAATTTTCTTGTTCAGTACACGCAGGGGCATGGATCATGCACTGTAAATAATTATGTAGCGTAATATCCAAAGCACATTTATTCTGTGGGAGCCCTCTCAATTTGTGTGTGTGACACAATAACAAATTAATTGCAGAATATATTAAAATCTGTATGTTTTCATAACTTAGGGTAAATGAAAAATAGTTCTGAATAGCACAAGGCAACTGTCAAAGTCTATTATATTGTTATCACAGCTAAGCTACACAGAACATACCAGTGGTGCAGTAAAACTTGCACCACCTGCAGGTATTAAGCTACTAGGTGATGGAGAATAAAATGAGGGTTGATGCTGTGAGTGTAAGAGAATGCAATGGCATAGCCTACTTGATCTAATGATATAAAGGTATCATACTGAACTAACTTTGATAGAGAGCCTTGGAAGTCCAATATCATAAATAAATTTTGCTGTAGTTTATTTTTATTTGTACACATACACCTTCAAATACCTCCTTCTGAAGCTGTGACTTGGCTGATCTATCAAGGTTATCCTTAGGCATTTTATAGCCCAGTTCAATAAGTGAAAGATTACTCCTACAAATGATAATACTCAACCACACTGAGCTTGTATCATGGACAAATATACATACAAGGAGAGGACGCCTATCCATCATTGCCGAATCGTCCAAATTCGTGGTACATTTTGGGCGAGGTGAGACATAAAAGTGCCCCAAGTGGAAACTTCAGATGGCCAACTGTTTAGGAAATAACATGATTTTGATATGGATCTATCACCCTGTGCACCTTATCAATTGTCACTGTGATACTGTGTTCAGGAAGTGATGTTTGGTTAAGCAGTAAGAGAACGGATTCATATTGAAAGGGTTGTCGGTTCGACTCTGGCCAGTGGCAAGTATTTTTGTGGTCCTTGGCAAGGCGTACATTTCTGACGTCACAATTAATTGCACCATCATATAGGTTATTTTGCATTTCTGTTTGCACAACATCAGCATGGAATGTCAGTCTTTAAAAAAAGCGCATTATCTTGCAAACTTGGAGTTGTGAACAGTCCATAAGATGCAAACATGAATAATCATATACAGTGAGTTTATTTTGACCTCGGTGGTGCTGTCGGCACAAACACCCCTGACAATGCCGGCCTGAACGACAGGCAGGTATATAGAGGTCGCTATCAGACAACAGATCACCACCATCATACATTCAGGTTCCGTGTACATACTGTGCTTCTGATTGTATACTGTGCTATGAGTACTGGACTCTTGCTCGTGGATACTTGCTGTGGTCATGGTGATTTTCATGCTTATTATGACGGTGCTTTGAACAGGTATCGCTGTTTGTGTTGTGAACTTTGCCATTGTCATATCCATTAATTGTCAGACAATGTCTTGTTGTATTGATTTACAATAGTTAAGGGACAACACTAGCCAGGTAACTCGTTCACCTGCTTGCTCTTGACCAGGTAATGTTAATATTGCGAGATTAGTGTGTGAATATTCTGGGAATTATCGCAATCATTGCAGACAAAACAACTGTACCTGTGAACAATGGAGGAAAATACTGTGGAAAGATCAAAAATGTCGGACAAAAGTGAAAATCATAACATGCCTCGAACATTGGTAGATAAAGAAAAGGAGCCAGAAGATAATAGCCTCCACAGCGATGCATCAGAGCGACGATTGAAGACTGTGCTGGATTTACGTGCACATCATTTGACCGAAGAGGATCTGACCACATTAGGAAGTTCCACAGTAATAACCAAAGAACACATTCAAATGGCAAATAAAATACACCGGAAAATACTAGACATTTTGTAAGAATATACATTCTTGTGCGATCAAGAGTTGATTCGATGCGATGACATTTCCAAAGAATGTGAATATGCAGACATGAAGGGTGGCATTACATCAGGTGATGACTACGAATCCAATCTTAAAAAATGAAAGAAGATCCAGAATCTGTTCCACTGGATTACAAAATAATGGTTGATCTTGCAAAAACACGTCCAAAGTGGAAGTTGAAGAGTCTGCAAACAGAAGGTGCATCTCGCTTGAAGCATATGCAGGATTTGAAAATTTGGGAAGAACATATTTAACAGGGTGAAACTCGGAACAACAAATATCACATAATTTATTCCTGGTCATATGATCACTTCGTAGAAGCGTGGAGGTGTAACCAACAAATCACTACTAGAAACTTGCAACAATGGGCATTTGCTGCTGTGATGCAGTTTCCAGATAAGAAATTGAAAGCTTCAGCAACTTGGGTCAAGGGGCTTAAACAAAGACATAAAATTGAACAGAGAAAGGTTACAAAATTTGTATCGGGAAGAGAGACTGCTACTATTGAGGAAACACCTGCTGCGGCAGAGAATTTTCGTCTCCAGACTCGAGCTCTTATTCCCAATTACAACAACTTTGTTATCTACACCGATCAGACAGGTAAACCAGATGTTTTATTTGTCTATGTTGATTTACATACACTCTGCACTGTCATGTATAATAGGTTTACATTTGTATCTTCTCTTTCCAGGCTGCCAGCATCAGTCGACATATGACCGAACCCTAGAACACCAAGGGTCAAAAGAGGTGTGTGTGAAATGAAAGGATATGAACAAAGTAACACACTCCTATACAGCACAATATGCTATGAGCCATTAAGGAAAACTATCACCACATTACATTGGCTACAGGAGAGTAGTGGCCCTTTTGGGCTGAGTATTAAAAAATTAGTAGGTGTGTATGCAGAAAAATATACGAATGTTATAATCACTTCTTCAAAATCCGGTAAACTGACAACAGACTTGCACAAAAAATATTCAACTTATGTGATGAAGCTCTACATAGAAGAGAATAAATGTCTTGACTTGCAAGAACAAACAAGTCCACAAATATACAACGAACTGTTCCAAGATGAAGACAGATTGCCAACGTGCAGTACCAAAGCAATTCCCCCCAAATGTACACCACTAGTGCAACCCTGCAATGTATATTTTTATCATCAGGTAAAAAAATCTAATAAAAAAAATATCAAAACTGCACTTACCTCATTAACGAAGAAGAAGAAATCACATCCTGAGAATCTTGCATCAAACTACATTCCATTATACATCACCAGCTATCCTCCGACGTATTCAATGACATACTGCATTATGTATGGTTCACTGCTGGACTGTGCAATGAAAGAAGCTGTTTTCAGAATCACTCAAGTTTGTTTTTCAATGGAGACATTAAAAAAAACCATGCCATGTCACTGTTAAAAGGCAGCGTTTATAATGTGCACAAGAGGTGGTCAAAATTGTTGCTTCCTGTTTTTTTTTTTTTTTTTTTTTTTTTTTTTTTTTTTTTTTTTTTTTTTTTTTTTTTTTTTTAAATATATCACAACAGTACATGTAACTGATCAATTGCAAAAGAATGGAAGTGTCGATTTACATACAAGACATTTCTGTGTACGTGTCAACCACAATTCCTTTTTAAATTTTTGCAGTCCTGCATTTCATCTTATGCCTATATTTTTTGTGTTTATATGAATTAATAAAATAACATATATGATGTGGTTAATTATGATGTTACTAGTGTACACATTGCAAAGGAGCACAAAAATATTTGCCACTGGGCGGAGTCAAACCTGCAATCCTTTCAATGTGAATCTAATCTCTTACCGCTGAGCTGAACACCACTTCCTAAACACAGTGTCACAGGGACAATTGATAAGGCACACAAGTTGATAGATCTGTGTCAAAATTCCTTTTATTTCCTAAATGCTTGGCCATCTCTGGAATTTCCACTTGGGGCACTTTCATGTCTCACCACACCCTACATGTACCATGAATGTGGACAAATTCAGGGATGACTAGTAGGCGTCCTCTCCTTGTCAGCTGTTGTGACTCACAAACCTTCTTTCCAAAAGTTTACCATATTGAGAGAAGCTTCGAAAGAAAAATATTTAATTTTATATTGATAAGTAGATATAACTTCCCACTGATTAGTTCAGGTATTGAGTTGTTGACAGGAATGTAAACAAGTCTGGAATTATTGCTAAGCTCTCGGACAAAGCCTTCCTCAGAGAAAACTGATGAAAACACAAAAAAATGTGTGCACACAACTACCACTACCACTACCACTACACACACGATGACAACCTCTGCCATAAGCCTCCCCAAAAGAGCCACAATCAAAGATGACATCACTGAGTCATTCACTAAGCTTAAAAATACTTATTACATGATAGTCATCACTCCAAGAAATCTATACTAGTTCCGATATTTCCTTCTCATGACTACTTCCAGCATCATCATCATCTTAACTCTCTCCATTAAATTCTTAGCTTGCACCTTATGATCTGTACTGGCAGACTGGTTCAGAACTTGTTAGTACGCCTGTATGCTTCTGCCCACAGTCTCCAACGTACTGGAGCAATTGGAGGTATCTAGACTTGCAGCGTCTCTTGTATCTTTTCACTGGTTAGAAAGACTTGACTATAATCCTGTCATCTGATCTAGCCCTGCTGCAAACTGCAGCACAAAAGTGTGCTAAATGTATTTATGCTACTGGAAAATAAGCTCAAAATTTAAATATTAACTCCTCTCTTGTTCCAGAGTTGTGTAGCATTTCTGTACGACTCAATAAATGCTAAAAAGTATATTTTTGAGGAAATGCATTTTTTTATATTTCATACTGAAATATTAACAGTATTAGGAAAGGATAGATTGCTACTCACCAAAAGATGACACTCTGAGTCACAGACAGGCACAATAAAAGGCTTTTACATATATGGTTTCAGCCAAAATCTTCTTCCGAAAAGAGAAATGCACATGCATTCACAAGAGCAGCCATGCCTCACACACATAAGACTGCTACCACCATCCATATTGCAACACACACGTGTTGAACAGAGAGAGTAATCCAGAGCTAGGCAGGGATGAAGTGGGGAGAGGAGGGTATGGGAGGGCAATAGGAATTGGCACTGCGCAGCGGAGTACGCAGGGACTAGAGGTACCACCACTGGTACAGCATCAGAAGGCTGTGAAGGTGGAGAAGGGAAATGGGGAGCAGGAAGGAGATAATCGGAGAAGGGGAGAGCAGGAAGGAGATAATCGGAGAAGGGGAAAAGATTGGTGGATGGGTTGGAAGAGAGCAGCACACAGTGAGGGCAAGGGAAGGTGAATTGTGAGGAGATGATAGGACAGAGAAGGCAGAAACACTTGGGTATAGGGTATGGGGACAGTAGGTTACTGTAGGTTGAGGCCAGAATGGTTTTGGGAGCAGGGAATGTGTTATAAGGACAACACTCATCTGCACAGTTCAGAAAAGCTGGTGGTGTAGGGGAAGATCCAGATGGCCTGGGTTGTGAAGCAACCACTGAAATAAAATGTTTTATGAGTAGCTGTATGTTGTGCAACAGGGTGGTCCACTTTGCTCTTGGCCACACTTTGTCCAGTGTCCATTCATCCTGGTGGACAGCTAGTTAGTAGTTACACCAATAGAGAAAGCTGAACAGTGATTGCAGCAGAGCTGCTATATAGTATGGTTGCTTTTAGAAGTGGCCTGGTCTCGGATGGGGTAGGATAAGCCATGACAGGACTGGAATAGGAAGTACTGGGTGGGAGGATTGGGCAGGTCTTGGACCTGGGTCTTCCACAGAGTATGATCCTTTTGACAAAGGGTTGGCGTTAGGGATGGACTAGGATGTGGTGCACATGCACAAACGCGACCCACACACAAGACTGGAGTCTCAAGCAGCAGGTTAGACTGTGGGCAGGGATGAACGCAGGAGGGGGGAGTTGCGGAAAAGGAGAGAAAGAAAAAGACTGGGTGTGGTGGTGGAATGACGGCTGTGTAGTGCTGGAATGGGAACAGGGAAGGGGCTGGATGGGTGAGGACAGTGACTAACAAAGGTTGAGGCCAGGAGGGTTATGGGGGCATAGGATGTATTGCAGGGAAAGTTCACATCTGTGCAATTCAGAAAATCTGGTGTTGGTAGGAAGGATCCATATGGCACAGCTGTGAAGCAGTCATTGAAGTGAAGAATGTCATGTTTGGCAGCATGCTCAGCAACAGGGTGGTCCACTTGTTTCTTGGCCACAATTCATTGGTGGCCATTTATACAGACAGACAGCTTGTTGGTTGTCATGCCTACATAGAATGCATCACAGTGGTTCCAGTTTAGCTTGTAGATCGCCTGACTGATTTCACGGGTAGCCCTGCCTTTGATGGGATAGGTGGTGTTAGTGACTGGACTGGAGTAGGTGGTGGTGGTGGGAGGATGTATGGGAGAGGTCTTGTATCTAGGTCTATTACAGGGATATGAGCCATGAGGTAAGGGACTGGGAGCAGGGGTTGTGTAAGGATAGATGAGTATATTGTGTAGTTTCGGTGGACCGCGGAATACCACTGTGGGAGGGGTAGGAAGGATATTGGGTTGGACATTTCTCACTTCAGGGCACGACGAGAGGTAATCAAAACCCTGGCAGAGAATGTAATTCAGTTGCTCCAGTCCTGGGTAGTACTGAGTTATGAGGGGGATGCTCCTCTGTCACCAGACGGTGGGACTTCGGGAGATGGTGGGAGATTGGAAAGATAAGGCACAGGAGATTTGTTTGTGTACAAGCTTGGGAGGATAGTTACGGTCAGTGAAGGCTTCAGTGAGACCCTTGGTATATTTTGAGAGCGACTGCTTGTCACTGCCGATGCAACGATGACGGGTAGCTAGGCTGTACAGAAGGGACTTCTTGGTATGGAATAGATGGCAGCTATCGAAATGGAGGTATTGCTGGTGATTGGTAGGTTTGATATGTATGAGGTACTGATTTAGCCGTCTTTGAGGTGGAGATCAACATCTAGGAAGGTGATTTGTTGGGTTGAGTAGGACCAGATGAATCAAATGGGGGAGAGGTTCTGGAGGAATGTGGGTAGGGTGCCCTCACCTTTGATCCAGATAGCAAAGATGTCACAATGAATCTGAACCAGGTGAGGGGTTTAGTATTCTGGGTTTCTAGGTAGGATTCCTCTAGATGGCCCATGGCTAGGTCGGCATAGGATAAAAGTGGTATTCCTGATTAAGGGTGTTGCTCAGAGCATTAGAAGAATATGTGGAATGGCACATAAAATCTCTTTTCAGGCTAATTTTGGTGGTGGTGGTGACTGTCTGTGAAGGCTTTAGTATGAGCTTCAGCACACTGGTTAACAGATTGCTAGTCACCATAGATGTGCCATCTGTGGATGACCAGACTATATGGGAGAGAATATGTAGTGTGGAAGGGGTAGCAGCTATCGATATGCAGGTACTATTGATGATTTATGGGCTTATTACAGAGGTTTCCAGGGAACCATCAAAGAGTTGGAGGTCAGTGTCCAGAAAGGAACATACTGGCGTGAGGAAGAGAAAGAAGCTGTGGAGGAATGAGGATAGTGTGTGTCTTGATGCTGAGTGCAAATGATAAAGATATCATCAGTGAACCTGAATCAGAAAAGGGTTTCAATGTTTTGTATGCATAGGTAGGTTTACTTTAGATGGCTAATAAACAGGTTGGCACAGGAGGATGCAACTTAGGTGCTTATGGCTATATTACAGATTTGTTTCTGTTCCTTCCCTTCATAGGAGAAGTATGTGTAAATAAGGATGTAGTTAGTCAGTTTTGTAAGAAATGAGAGCGTTGGTTTGTAACTGATAAAAAATGTGGAAATGTTAGTGTTCAATGGTGAAAAGACCTTGAGCATAGGGATGTTGGTGTGTAGGGAGATGATGTGAACAGTGATGAGTAGGGATCCTGGTTATAAGGGCTGGGGATGGTTGAGATAGTGGAGGAAGTGCTTTGTGTTTTTGATAAGGGAGGCTAGAATGCAGGAAATGTGTTTGAGGTGTTGGTGAATGAGAACTAAGATTCTTAGGATGATGAGCACCAAACTAGTATAAATTACGCTTGTAGTAACTCTTACTCCTTTAGTCTGAACTGCTTTAGTAAACTACTTCTGTAGTAATATACTGGTTATCTTTTTAGTACTTTGGAGAGCTCAATTTCTTTTTACTAAAGAAGTCATTTCTGCACACTGCTGGCACGTGCATTACATTCTCTCTTAGAAGATACTGATTGCGGTAGACATTGTTGCATCACCTTTTGCATAATTTACGTTCATCGCTACAGTTTTAGAAGCTAGCAAGGATTATTAAATTGAATTATTAAAACTGAAAAAATCTAAATGCTAGTGTACTAATTAATGATAAGACCTGTGTATTATGAAAAAGAAACGTGCTATTAATGGATGAATCTATTGTTAACCCCACCATCTACAGCTATAACATCCATTGTTGGTTGGTGACATGCATTAATTTAAGTGACAGCTTGAGATACGAGCTAGCAGCAGCATGGTGATAGCCAAGAAATGTTAAAAAAACATACTAGAAAATGAAAAAGAGCAGTTTGCTGAAATAATGAAAAAGTACATAACTACTATTAAATCTAAAAAGCATGATGTCAACATGCTAATAAGGAAAAAGGATGCTTGGGAAAAAGTACACGTTGAATACAGTGCAGCTTATACACAAAGATCACTAGTTTAGCTTAAAGTAATTTGGAAGAACATGAAAGCAAAAGCAAAGAAAATGAAAGCTAAATGTATTCGAGAACAATTTCAAACTGATGGTGGAGTAGGTGAGATGAAGATTGATGTTATAAGCCAAATTGTTGTTGATATAATCCCATAAGTTTTCAAGGGCATAGCTGTAGTCAACAACAATGACACATCTGAAGATAGTGTGATACTTTCAAGCAACTTTGATGATGATAACTGTTTTGAAAGGAACAATGAAACTGCTGAAGGTGGAACTTTATCCCATAGTCATGAACCTCAGCCTGCAATCTCTGGTGGGAGCTTATCAGAAGATGCATCGAGCACAAGAGGCAGAGAACATGCAGTTGTAATGAAGAACTGAGAGTTGCTGAAAAAAGCAGATGAGCTTCATTCCTTAAAAATGCATTTAATACGAGATTTTACTAACAGAAGGACAGAGAAATCATGGCAGAAGAGCATAACCTTAAAATGGAAATTATGAAAAAGTTCAAGAACGTAATGGAGCAAACTTTAGGTTCCATTTCTTCAGCCAATGTGCTGAGTAATTTGGGTTTTTGTAAATGAATATGAAAATATTCATGTGTATAAGAAATAATCGAAATATTGTATGACTTTGTATAATCAATTAAGAAATAAAGTGTGAAGGTTAATCACCTATATAAAAAAATAAAAATTAAAAAAAAACATAACTGTAAAGTTACACATAAATAAAATGAGTCACTTTTCACTGCAGTAATGACAATCCGGTGGCAGGTACAATGTGATGTCATTCACCTCCGCAGCATCAGGGTGAAACACATCTCTAACTTCTGTTCCAAAGCTGTAGAGAACTGCAGTAGCGACAATAGCATTCCAACACTTGTTTGGTTTAAATCACATTGTTTTAGTGATAATTTGAAAACATTTCTTCCAAACACCGAACACTCGCTCTTCTACACACCTGGTAGCAGTATGGGCTCTATTGTAGCACCATTCAGCTCCTGTGTGAGCTTGGAAAACAGGCATCATAAGATGTTTGGAGAGAGCATGTCTACTATCTCCAACGAGCAACCCGTCGTATTGTCCATTTTCAAATTTTGCAGCAACTCTACTATTTTCCCAAATGCAAGCATCGTGCATGGAACCCAGCTAACGGCTTAACATGTTCAAAGCGTCACATTGGCATCACAGATAACATATGTATTGATAGAAAAGAAATTCTTGTGATTTCTGTATAATTCTTCTTGTGCTCCAGAAGGGCAAAGTATGGGTATGTGTACACATTCTGTGGTTCCTATGACATTTGGGAATCCACTAGTTTGATAGAAATCCCTTTTGTTCTTTGATTTATTTTCTTGGCTCTGTGGCATGCACACATACAGTGGCTTTAAGGCAATTCAACCATTTATCACACTGTTAGAAGCTCTTCCAGCAGTAGTATGATGGATATTAATGAGATACCCTGCTACAATTTGGTAAATACCTGTGTGAAAGATTTGCAATCCACAATGGTGTTGCAGCCTAGGAGACAAAGCACAGTTCACGACAGAATTATGCTGCAGTAATGGCTCCAGCATAACATGTAGCAACTCAAAAGATTCCTTACAAAACCCAAACCACTCTTTGAAATCACCATCACTGTACATCGCAAATGGGTCTATTCTCTCCATCACAACCCTCATTCATGGGATGGTCACCTCTTTCTCCATCTCCATATACTCTTCATAGTCCAGGTAATCCATAGAATTCAACACTTAAAACACAGAAGTCAAAGATCGCACTTTGCTGTCTTACTTTACTCCTACAACTGCCTAGGAGTAAAATTTGGCATTATTTCCTCCTCAAGTTACTAACGTAGTAACATGCTCTTCAATGGTGCTCTCCACCAGTAATGGAGTAAATCAATTTACTTCAGAAGTAAACGAAAATTTTCTCCTGGGATTAATTTGCTCCTTTAGTTCAGTACTATCGACAGGATGTGTGGTATAGTCAATGCCCACACCGTGGCACCTGCAGCTGCGTGGCCATGGTCTTTACGTCATACAGCCAACGGCCAGCAACTCTGTACAGTGCACGGGCGGGCCTCACACACTGAGTGCATCCACACTGCCATGGCAACCTCAGCCGCCGTCCTCCCGAGAGATAGTTACGTGAGGCCGCGCCACCAATCATAACAGGACACGACAAGCGGACTCGGTTACAGCGGGCATATACCTCCGCCACTCGCCCTATATAGCCGGATACGCCACCAAGCCTGGCAGTCTCCTGTTGGGCAACCTACTTGCTATGTAGATGTCACACCCAGGAATGACGCTACACTGTGCTACGACTGTTTATGATACCGGACTTGGACTCTGCAGCCCAGTCGCTGCTCTTGATCAAGTGCCAAGTTGTGTTAGTATTGTGGAACTGTTGGCAATAAACAGAATTTGGAACTCACACCAATCGTTATTTGTGGTTTCTCCAATTACGGATACAACAGAATGTCACCAATTTTCTTCTCTCTTAGTACTTACTACTTTACTTTCACTTAATCCTGGGTGGTGGTCGCCACCCTTACTATGGGAGTACAGTAACCAACTACAATGAGGCATCCAGGATGGTTAGATATATGGTGTTTGGATAGTTTGGTTACGGAGGGACAAGGATTTGAGGGGTAATCTGTGGTGGTGGCCAGAGGATGTTAGTAGAAACTGGAAGCTATGTTGGAAACCAGGAAAGAGATCACTGTCTCAGGACTTATAGCTGGAGGAGTCAGACAGGTGATGGACACCTTCTGTAAAGTAATTGCCAAGTTTGTCACAGCAGTAGTGGAGCCTTTGTCTACAGAGAGGATGATTGAATCAAGATTTGTCTTAATGATTCAAATGGATTTTCTTTCCTCTGTTGTGAAGTTTATGTTATTGAGAAGAAAGGGAGGCGGAATCTATGTTAGAAGTAAGGAATTCCTGGAAGATAATGAGGGGTTGGTTATGTGGGAGAGGGAGCAGGTCATAGTTGGACAAATGTGTGGATTGGAAAAGGCAATATACACTGTTGAATTCTTGTTAACTACAGTAAGGCAGGTTAGCAGCAAAAAAGTGTTTCCACTGTAGGGATCAACAGAAGAAGAGCAGGTCACAGAAAAGTCCAGCATGAGTGAATATGGGTGTGGGCTTGAAGCTGAGACATTTGGATAAGACTGAAACTTCTGCAGGTTTGAGGTTTTTGGTCAATAGATTTACAACAATAGTTTGCTTTTGTTTCAGTTCTTGTTTTGAGGGATATTGGGGGGGGGGAGGGGGGGGGGAGTTTTGAGTTTTGGAGGATGTGGCAGATGAAGAAGGGTCAGCAAGGCAGTCTGGTAGCTATAAGAGAATTCAGTGTGTGTGTGTGGGGGGGGGGGGGGGGGGGGGGGGGTTGGATACCGTAGTTTGTGTTGGGCAATGGTTTTCTGATGTAGGAGGTGGATGTTGGAAACTTTCAGAGAAGGTGTCTGGAATGTGGGGTAAGGGCTTTAACTTGGGACATGTAGCTAGTTGGGTCTGCACAAGACCTGTATTTTACAGAGGGAGCAGAGGAGGTTCCAAAATACCTGTGTCATGGAGATTTGTTTCCATAGTATTAGCTTGGTTAGGGATAGTGACTGGTGGAGTATGAAGATCCAGGTCATTGTGAAAGAGCTCAGATGGAAACCCATTTCTAAGCAAAGAAGGGAAAGCAGAAAGGTGGAAGGAGTATATAGCGGCCGATGTACTTGAGGACAATATTATGGAAACGGAAGAGGATGTAGATGTAGATGAAGATGAAATGGGATATATGATACCGCGTGAAGAGTTTGACAGAGAAAGCTTTTGACAATGTTGACTGGAATACTCTCTTTCATATTCTGAAGGTGGCAGGGGTAAAATACATGGAGCGAAGGGCTATTTACAATTTGTACAGAAACCAGATGGCAGTTATAAGAGTCGAGGGGCATGAAAGGTGAGCAGTGGTTGGGAAGGGAGTGAGACAGGGTTGTAGCTTATCCCCTATGTTATTCAATCTGTATTTTGAACAAGCAGTGAAAGAAAAAAAAGAAAAATTCAGTGTAGGAATTAAAATACATGGAGAAGAAATAAAAACTTTGAGGTTCGCCGATGACATTGTAATTCTGTCAGAGACAGCAAAGGACGTGGAAGAGCAGTTAAACAGAATGGACAGTGTCTTGAAAAGAGGATATAAGATGAACATCAACAAAAGCAAAACGAGGTTAATGAAATGTAGTCGAATTAAATCGAGCCATGCTGAGGGAATTGGATTAGGAAATGAGACAGTTAAAGTAGTAAATGAGTTTTGCTATTTGGGGGACAAAATAACTGATGATGTTTGAAGTAGAGAGGATATAAAATGTAGACTGGCAATGGCAAGGAAAGTGTTTCTGAAGAAGAGAAATTTGTTAACATCGAGTATAGATTTAAGTGTCAGGAAGTCATTTCTGAAAGTATTTGTATGGAGTGTAGCTATGTATGGGAGTGAAACGTGGATGATAAATAGTTTAGACAAGAAGAGAATAGAAGCTTTCAAAATGTGGTGCTACAGAAGAAGGCTGAAGATTAAACTGGTAGATAAGGAGGAGGTATTGAATAGAATTGGGGAGAAGAGAAATTTGTGGCACAACTTGACAAGAAGAGGGGATCGGTTGGTAGGACATGTTCTGAGGCATCAAGGGATCACCAATATAGTATTGGAGGGCAGCGTGGAGAGTAAAAATCATAGAGGGAGACCAAGAGATGAATACACTAAACAGATTCAGAAGGATGTAGGTTGCAGTAGGTACTGGGAGATGAAGGAGCTTACATGGGATAGAGTAGCATGGAGAGCTGCATCAGACCAGTCTCTGGATTGAAGACCACAACAGCAACACAAATATCACATGAAATAATGACAGGACCAATGTATGGGAGAGGGTGCATAGGTTAGATGATAAACTGAGGTAATTTGCTATTTCAATAATGTTGAACTGTTATAAGTTAGTTGGGTTGGTAGGTGGATATGTACACTGTGGCCTAGTGACTGCAGTTAGTACTACAGAGTTCCACAGAAGTCCAGCAAAGATAGGTGAGAAGAAAACTGTAGGGTGAGTATCCTTATTATTGGGGAAACAGAAGAAAAACTATAAGACTTTGCTATCCAAACAAAGAACAGTGGTTCAGCAATAAAAAGCTAATTACAAACAAAGAAAAGACAGTAGCACTGAAATTCTACAGTGTAAAAAGAAGGCACCACCCAAGCATACAAATGGAACTAAGGGACAGAGTTCTTGAAAGTGCTGACAACACAAATTTTCTGGGACTCTGGCTCCAGAACAACACAAAGTGGGAGGTACACATTGAATATCTGCAAAGAAAACTAAGTAAAACCTGCTACATGATGAGGATCTTAAAAAGTTATTGCAGCTAAGCCAGCCTGTTAAATGTATACTACTCCTAAGTGCATTCTGTAATTAAATATGGTGTAATCTTCTGGGGCAATGCAACAGGATGCAAAAGAGAATATTAAGAATTATTGAAGAGGTAAACAATAGGAAATCATGCAGACCCATATTCAAAAATATATCAATTCTTCCTCTTCCTTGCATTTTTATCTATGAAATGTCAGTTTTCATAATACAATATATTGGTAGATACCCAGATATCTTATGAAAAAATGAAGATATACATGCATACAATGCAAGACAAAAATTTGATCTTCATGAGAAAGAGCTGAGTACATCATTTTGCCAGAAAGGCACTCTACATATCGTGATAAAAATTCGCCATAATCTGCCTAACCAAATTAAATAAGGAAGTAAACTCAGTAGTTTTAAGGCTGAACTAATGGCATATTTAATTGATCGTTCCTTTTACAGTCTGACAGAGTACCTAGAATCCAAACAACAAAAATAAATATGCATTATGAATATTCTACTTTGTTTGTTGATAGAAAAAGATACTGAACACCAGGCAGCAACAAAAAACATGACATGAGATAAAGGACAGAAGGGACCCGTGTGGTAACAAGTATGGCAGTGGAAAATGTATTGTGCAATATAAATACCATTTTATTCAGTTAGGGCATAAGACTGTAGCATTTTTCCAGAAGTTTAATAAAAACAAAGGATGCACTTAACAGAGACTTTAGTCATCAATAACATATTCTCGTGCACTATTTACAACAGTCTGCCAATTCTGGGGTACCTTTTCGATTCCACATCTGTAGAACTCATGTAGTATTGAGGAGAACACATCGACCCATGTTTGGAGTGCATTTTCATCTGGAAAGGAAGTTCCTTGAAGGCTGTTCAATAGAGACTAGAAAAGGTGAAAATCTGATGGCACAAGATCAGGTTAATAAGATGGGTGTGAAATGACTCCCCAATCCAACTCTTGTATAGTGTTTTCCGTCATTTTAGCAGAATGCAGGCGGGTGGTGTGGCGGAGTAGCACCACTTCACACATTCGTCCTGGAAATTATTCTTGGATTGCACCTACAAGACATCTCTGTTCTTGACAATAAATGTCAGCAGTGATGGTTACACCACGGGGAAGCAATTCACAGTACATCACTCTGTTGTTGCACCAGATGCATAACATTATCTTTTGTAGATGCATGTAGGTTTTTGTATGGTGAGTTGCTGCTTTGTTTGGACTCAGCCATTGCTTTCTTTTCCTTATGTTAGCACAAAAATACAATTTCTCATCACCAGTAATGATACAAGATAGGATCATGACCCATGTAATGAAGATCAAGTAGTGATGCACTTACGGTCACCCACTTATAGAGCATTGTGGAGCCCATCCACCTGATTTCTGAACCTTCACCATTACATGTAAATGTTGCACAATGGTGCAATAATAACAGTTCATCACTTTTCCCAGCTCTTGAGTACACGGAAATGGATCATTGTGGGTTAATGTGTTCAAATGATGTTCATCAAACCTCGAAGGTCTTCCTGAACTTGGGGAGTCACTAATGTCAAGAAGATTCCCCTCAAAAGAGGAAATTATTTTCTTGCTATGTTTTGTTCAGTGGAATTATCCTCATACATGATACATGTGTTTCTGACTGTCTCCATTGGGCGCTAATGACCTCAGTAGTTGAGCGCCCTTAAACCCCACCAAAAAAAAAAAAAAAAAAAAAAAAAAAAAAAATGACTGTCTCCATTGCTGTGAGTTCTCTACTGAACTCTAACAGAAGAATGTGTTGGAAATGTTCCATTTTTTCCACTTGGGACTCCATTCTGTAGCATCCACAGACCTACTCACTATCTCCAAATGACAGTATGTAAACTGAAATACCAACTGTGAACTACAAATAAAAACTGACAACTGATAAATAAACCAATAGCAACTGGAGTACCAACATGCTAAAAACATTACAAACTTATTCACCAATCTGATAAAAACTTATGCTTCCATCCTTTTGTCTTATCCCAGTATTCACTACAGTACACATTTGTAACCCAAAAACACAAAGAAAAATTTGATTATTGACATATTACATATTTATATGCACTTGCAGGTAATGGAAGATAATTATGTTTTTCTTCTTTCAAACTACAAATAGAGTAGTCAGAGAATAAAGAGGTAGCGATTCCAGGAAACCAGAATAGAATCACACAGCTCAGGGCAGCATTGCCCACCATGTAACATATCCAGTAAAGAACAGTGAACCCTGTACATACTGGTAGACTTGAATCTGACCTTCTGCTTCACCATCTATTTTTGCAAACTTTGGGTGCAATTTCATCCTTACTTTTCAAAACATTTGTCAGGCCTGTGCAAAACATAATGAACTTTCTGTGCATTTGACCCCCAGAAAACACAAGTGCATTGACCATTACATCTACAAGAACTATGTTCTGATCATTAACTTTTTCAAATCACTTGTCTACTTCAAAATTTCTTTCTACCACCACTACACTATTTTCCTAATCTTTATTAACTTCTAATTATTTGATCAGCTACTCTTGATGACTTAACAAGATGCTTCTTTGCTTTGGCAACCTTTGTCTTTCCAATATGCACACTTTTCATTCCAGCATTATATATTTTAACTTTTGCTCTAAGAAACTGCCAAGGTTAGCAAATTGTTTGAGAAAGTTTGCTTCCCTAATCATTTATAATATGCAGAAGTAAAACCATTGTTTAAGAAAGGTGATACGGGAAATTATTGTCCCATGTCTATACTCCCAATCATATCAGAAATATTTGAAAAAATTACTGCTTTAGTGCTAACTTCTGCTCCACAAAATGTTAAACACTCTTCTACCCTGTTAATATTTGTCTGTATTTGTCTGTTCTTCATAACAAATTCACTACATTTCTGAACATTTTATATGCTGACTCAATCTGAGAAGCAATCTTAATAGAGTCAAACACTTTGTATTTAGAAGGATTTTCTAAATGTAGTCCACTTTCCTCATGTGTCTTCATTTGATTCCTTAAATGCTTTATATCCTTACAACTGACTGTTGTGCACAATACTTCACCACCAAATAACACACAATAGAAACAAAGTAACTTCTATTTGTCTTCTCTCATTGTTAAACATGACTTTTTGCAGGACCATATATTGCAGAAAATTCTGTTGTTCTTTCTACAGAATTCAGACATTGAGATATCTTTTGGTTGATGTGCACCTAACTGCTTGGTTTCTAGCGTCTCTTCAATACTTAATAAATTAAAGTATGTTTTTAGCAGAAAATCTACTTTATTCATTTAAATATTGCTGTAAGTTAAATATGAATACTTGATTTTCAACCACATAGCTCCAGAATATGGAACACTGCTGAGAGATGGCCCCATTTGTTTTTTTGTTTTTTTATGACATTTCCCATTGACAAATGGCAGTAAGGGGAGTGGAGGGGGAGGAAAGGAATGCATGCAATAAGACACTTGACACTGATTACGGGTACTGTAGGTGCACAAGTGACGCAAGAGAAAATTTGGGCTATGGACCCAACCTGGCTGACCCCAAATATACGGACAAAATGGGCGAGAATAGGGCAGTGGTAACATACAGAGAGAGCAGCATTCATTGTGGTGCTACTCACACTTTCTGTTTGCCTTATTATTAAACACACAAATATTACTTTCCTTGTTAATAAGACTACTAACTTTCTCCTCCATTTAATGACTGTACACAGTCTGTCTCAACATTAACAAAGGACTCGGTTTTTCACAGCAAGAATTATCTGATCGACCTCCGGATCCCAAATATCAACATTATTGCCATGTTCTGCAACAGACATCAGGTAATTCCCTTTCATATCAACACTATTCTTCTCTGTCTCTATTTATTCAGCTTGATAGAGACCAACAACAGCAACTTCCATCTCCTCATTACATAGCTTTGTGTTATATTATCATTTGACAAGTTTCCTCTACCAAACAATGTAATTCGGAAAAGCTGACATTGGTGTGAGGACCCAGATGGCACAGGCTGTGAAGTAGTCATTCAAATGAAAATCAGCCTGCTCATCAGCAGGATGATCCAGCTGTTTCTTGGCCAGAGTTTGTCAGTGGCCATTCATGCGGACAGACAACTTGTTAGTTGTCATGCCCACATGGAATGCAACACAGTGGTTGCAGCTTAACTTGCAGATTATATGACTGGTTTCTCAGGTGTCCCTGCCTTTGATGGGATAGCTGATGCTTGTGACCAGACTGGAGTAGGTGATGGTGAGAGGATGTATGGCAGAGGCTTTGCATCTAGTCTATTACAGGGATATGAGGGACAGGACATGGGGCTGGGAGTAGCAGTTTTGTAGGGATAGGTGAGGATTTTATGTAGGTTTGGTGGGTGACAGAATACCACTGTGGGAGGGGTGGGAAGGGTAGTGAGAAGGATATTCCTCATTTCAGGGCATGATGAAATGTAGTTGAAACCCTGGCAGAGAATGTGATTCAGTTTCACCAGTCCTGGGTGGTAGTGAGTTACAAGAGAAATGCTCATCTGTGACTTGACAGTGGGGCTGTTGTTAGTGGTGGGTGGCTGGACAGATAAGGCATGGAATATCTGATTTTTTGCAAGGTTGGGAGGGTAATTACAGTCTGTGAAGGCCTCAGTGAGAATCTCAGTGTATTTTGTGATGAACCGCTCATCACTACAGATGTGGCGGCTATGAGTGGCTAAGCTGTACACAAGAAACTTCTTGATATGGAATGGATGTCAGCTGTCGAAGTGGAGATATTGCTGGTGGTTGGTAGGTTTGATATAGATGGAGGTACTGATGTAGCTCTCTTTGAGGTGGAGGCCAACATTGATGACGTTGGCTTGTTGGGATGAGTAGGACCAGGTGACGCAAATGGGGGAGAAGCTGTTGCGGTTCTGGAGGAATGTGGGTAGGGTGACCGAACCGTCGATCCAGATCATGAAGGTGTAATCAATGAATTTGAACCTGGTGAGGGGTTTGGGATTCTTGATGTTTAGGAAGCATTCTTCTAGATGGTCCATGAATAGGTTGGCAAAGGATAGTGTCATAGCCATACCCCAGTTTTGCTTGTAAGTAATGCTTCAAAGGAGAAGTAATTTTGGGTGAGGATGTAGTTGGTCATGACAGTTAGGAAGTAGATGTAGGTTTGGAATTTGTGACACACTGGGAAAGGTTGTGTTCAATAGCAGTAAGGTCAAAGGCATTAGGGATGTTAGTGTAAAGGGATGTGGCATCAGTATTGATGAGCAAGGCAGAAGCCTGAATAGTCCCTCTCAGAACACACTGAGGTTCTCACTGAGGCCTTCACAGGCTGTAATTACTCTCCCAACCTTGTACAAAATCAGATCTCCCATGCCTTATCTCTCCAGCCTTCCACTCCCTTCAACTGTCCCACTGTCCAGCCACAGATGAGTGTTCCCCTGATGGCTCAGTACCACCCAAGACGAGAAAATGAAGCAGATTTTCTGCCAGGGTTTCGATTACGTTCCATTGTGCCCTGAAATGAGGAAATCCTACTCACTACCCTTCCCACCCCACTCATAGTGGTATTCAGCCACCCACCAAACCTACATAAAATCCTTGTCCATCCCTTCAAAACTCCTGCTACCAACCCCTTGCTTCATGTCTCATATCTGTGTAATAGACACAGATGCAACACCTGTCCATTATATCCTCCCACCACCACCTACTCCAGTCCAGTCACAAACACCACCTAGCCCATCATAGGCGGGGCTACTGTGAAACCAATCATGTGATCTACGCACTAAGCTGCTGCCGCTGTGCTGCATTCTACATGTGCATGACAAGTAACAAACTGTCTGTCCACATTTTGGCCACTGACAAACTGTGGTCAAGAAACAGCTGAACCATCCCGATGTCGAGCATGCCACAAAACACAACATTATTCATTTCAATGACTGCTTCACAGTTTATAGCTTCTGGATCCTTTCCACCAACACCAGCTTTTCTGAATTGCACAGGTGGGAACTCTAACTGTAATATATCTATGTTCTCATAACCCTCCTGGCCTCAACCTTCGTTAGTCTTTACCCTACCCTCTAACCCGTTCCCTGTTCCCATTCCAGCAATACACAGTCCTCTATTCCTCCAACACACCCACAGTCCTTTTACCACCTTCCTTTTCTGCTAACTCCCTCCCACCCTCTGTCTAACCTCCTGACTGCTGCACCTAGCTGCCCTACCCTCTCTCCACCTCATCTCTGTGTGCTCCCACAGGCTCCACCCCACCCCACTATCCTGCCCCTCCCTACCCCAGCCTCCACCTTACCTCCATCACCCAGTCCATCTCCCATCATGTGTAGCTGCCCACAGTTTGGCCTTAGTAGCCAGAGACTGCGGCTGTGTGTATGAGCTGCATTTTGTGAGTGTGAGTGTGAGTGTGTGTGTGTGTGTGTGTGTGTGTGTGTGTGTGTGTGTGTGTTTTTATGTTCTACATCTGATGAGGGCCTTGTTGGCTGAAAGCTCATTTTCTGACAGTCCTTTTGTTGTGATGAGGACCAACAAAGTCCTACAAAACCATATCAATCAGGGGCAAACCTCTTTGCAGTACCTCCTCTCCATCTGTAAAATTCTCTTGCTATGCATTCCCAAAAATCTGGATCCCATATCACACACAGAAACCCTTGCTCTCCTGGAACTAGAGCAACATGGAAAATTCCACCTCAAAAACAACTCCACCCTGTTCACTTCATGCTCCCGCCTTGGACTACCATTGTACACCACCTCTTCAACAATCTACAGAGCTGCCCCACATTCTCTCGTAGCTGACAAACCCCGTCTCACAGATCTACTGCATTTACCTCACCCTCTAAAACTCCCTCCACCACCATACAGAATCCAGAAGCTAAACACACCCGAAATGGTCAAGAAACTTTCCTCCAAAAGCCTTAGCCACACAGAAGTATCAGTCCTTTGCAAAGGCCTCTTACCTTTTGCCCCACTCCCAAATTCAGTCATGCGGGACTTTTTAAAGACCTCTCCTTCAACCCGTCTACAGTGGAAATACTTTTTTGCTGCAAACCCTGCCAATCAGACTCAAGCAAAGATCAATGTTGAACCCTGCCTGACTCAGTTGACTCCCACATCCAACTGCGATCCATGCCCCTAACCCCAAATCACTCCCTGCTAACTTTCCAGTATTTCTTAACCTCCAACCTTGCATCACCCTCATACACCAATTCCCTCAACTTGCAAACTAACCTTACATCCCCTGAAAGAACCACAATCTACTATCTAAAATCTTATCTCAACCTTATAACCCTACATGCTGGAAAACGCTCCACCAGTGTTGGTTTGAATACAAAGATTACCTGGTGGAAGGACTCTGCCAGCTGTCAGATTTGTCCATCTACAAGCCCTGCCACATTGACCCCATTCCAGAAATTGAGCAGGATCTCCAGTCTCTCCTCAAATCCTTAGGCCCATCCCATATTGTCTCCCTGGAGTCTATCTCTCTCCTCACCTCTACCACTCCGCTCACTCCTACCTTCTACATGCTTCCTATAAGTCCATAAACTAAACACCCAGGATGCCATTGTGATTGGTGACTGTACCCCTACTGGGAGAGGCTCTGCTCTCGTAGGCCAACACTTTCAGCACCTGCAACCTTCATTCCTATGTAAAAGATAACAACAATTTCCTCCACTGACTCTCCACAGTTCCTGTTCCTTTAGCACCCAATGTGCTACTCATCACTATTGATACCACCTTTCTGTTCATAACATCCCTAATGCCCATGGTCTTGCCTTTATTCAATACTATTTTTTCCAACCCCCAACAGATTCTAAACGTGCAACCTCCTTCCTGGTTACCATGACCAACTATATCCTCACCCACAATTACTTCTCCTTTGAAGACATTACCTACAAACATATCTGGGGTACAGCAATGGGCATTTGCATGGCATCACACTATGCCAACTTATTTATTGGCCATCTAGAGGAATCCTTCCTAACCTCTCAGAATTCCAAACCCCTCATCTGATTCAGATTCATTGATGACATCTTTGTGATGTGGATTGGGGTGAGGAAACCCTATCCATACTGCTCCAGAACCTCGCCACCTTTCCCCACATTTGCTTCACCAGGTCCTCCTCAACCCAACAAGGTGTTGATGTTGATCACTGGCTCAGAGATAACTATGTCAGTACTTCCAACCATATCAAACCTACCAACCACCAGTAATACCTCCAGTTTGACGGCTGTCACCTATTCCATACCAAGAAGTCCCTTCCATACAGCCTAACCACCCATGGCCTCTGCACCTGTAATGATGAACAGCTCCTCTCAAAGTACTTGAAGGGTCTCACCGAGGCCTTCACAGACTGTAATTACCCTCCCAGGCTTGTATAAAAATAGATATCCCATGCCTTATCTCTCCAGTGACCCACCAATTACCATGAAGTCCTCCTGTCCGACCACACAGAAGCATCCTTTCACAACTCTGTACTCCTTAGGACTAGAACAACTGATTAACATTCTCTACAAGGGGTTTGACTACCTTTCACCATGCCCTGAAATGAGAAATGTCCTACCCACTATCCTTCTCACACTTTCCACAGCAGTATTCCACTGCCTACCGAACCTACACAAATTCCTCATCCATCCCAACTCAACCTTTGCTCCCAACCCCCTGCATCATGGCTCACATCCCTGCAATAGATGTAGATGCAAGTCCTGTACCATATATCCTCCCACCATCAACTACTCCATTCCAGTCACAAGCATCACCTACATCATCAATGGCAGGACTACTTGTGAAACCAGTCATGTGATCTACAAGCTAAGCTGCAACCTCGGTTCGACATTCTATATGGGCATGACAACCAACAATCCGTCTGTGTACATGAATGGCCCCTGACAAACTGTGGCCAAAAGACAGCTGGATCATCCAGTTGCTGGGTACACTGTCCAACATGATGTTCTTCACTTCAAAGACTGCTTCATAGCCTGTGCCTTCCTACCAATACCAGCTTTTTTGAATTGTGCAGGTGGGAACTCTCCCTGCAATGTATCCTATATTCCCATAGTTCTTCTGGCCTCAAGCTTTGTTAGTCACTGTCTTTAGTATGCTGTTCATGGCACACCCTCCTAGCAGTGTCCCCTATTATTCCTTTTTTGTATGCTCTATAGGTCCCTGAAAAGGCTTCTGCAATATTCAGAACCCGTATTGCTCAATTTTGTGAAATAATACTTTTTGACGTAGTTGGATTGTCCCGGAATATTATGCTATAAGTGTGCTAGCAATCCCACATGCCGGTCAAGAGATCTAAATTTCTAAGGGCAAAGGACACAGAACTGATCTTCTTCATCAACTTGAGCACATTCGGGTGCCACCTCAGTTTATTGTCCATCTGGATTCAGTGTGCATCTATTTATCTTTGCTTCCGATACCTGTAAGTGATTTTTTTGTATGGAACTGCACGTCAATATACTTTTAAAAATAATCTGTGGATATAAAGCTATTACTAAGTATAAAAGTTGATGCACACTAAGACCTTTTCAGAATACTCAGTTTCTTTATCAATCAATAGTATTCATTGCCCATGGTCCCTTCTTCCAAGGCACCTCCTAGAGCACACGACACAGTGGATCCGCCATCACAACAGGGTGAGCAGTGGGTGGTAATGCGTTCGCGTCACTTGAGGCAGAGGGCTGATGTGGAGACTGGCTGCCCTTTTATCCTGTGAGTGTACAGGTGGACGCTCCTTCAGCAGGGTCCGAGGAAGCACACCAGAGGGGAGTGGTTTACTGGTTATTGGGAACTGCCATGTCAGGCATGTCTTGGAGCCCCTTAAGCAGATGGCATTCAGGGCTGGAAAGAAAGCCAATGATCACTCAGTACGTCTACTGATGGGCCTCATCCGAGATGTGGAGGCGACCTTGCCAGGGGCTAACAAGCATGCAGGATGCAATCATCTGCAAGTTGTGACTCATGTTGGCACCAACAACACCTTGTAACCTGGGTTCTGAGATGATTCTCAGTTTGTACAGGTGGCTGGCGGAGGTGGCGAAGACTGCTGGCCTCGCTCATGGGGTGCAAGCAGAGTCACAATTTGCAGCTTCATTCCCAGAGTTGATTCGGGTCCTTTGGTTTGGAGCTGAGTGGAGGGCCTCAACCAAGGCTCCATTGACTCTGTGACAGTCTAGGATGTATATTTCTGGACCTGTATTATCGTGTTGGGATTTGTAGGACTCCCCTTGATATGTCTGTGGTGCACTACACAAAGGAAGCACAAAGGGGTGCACATGAGGGTTTTATAGGCTTGGCGGTAGTTTGAGGTGCTCTGATGAACACTCACCAGTCAATTCACAGCAAGGGAAGTCAAACAGATTTAGAATAAAGACACTTTGACTGTCACAATTTTATCAGTAAACTGTCAAAGTATTCGTAGTAAAGTTCCTGAATTTACTGCCCTCCAGGAAAATTCTCATGCACAAATTATTCTTGGAACTGAGAGTTGGCTGAAACACAAAGTGGAAAGCTCTGAGATATTTAGCATGTTATGGAACATTTATTAGAAAGACAGACTAGAGACCATTGGAGGGAGAGTTTTCATTGCAGTTGATAAAAATTTTGTTTCTACTGAGGTCAAAGTTGAGCATGGCAGTGAAATTGTATGGTCATGTATAACAGGTGTAGGTGAAACTAAGTTAATTGTTGGATGTTTTTATCAGTCTTTCAATTCCACTGTGGTAGTTCTAGGGTAATTCAAAGAAAGTCTATGGTCAATAGTGTGTAAATAGATCATGCAGTACTAACTGGAGGCAACTTTAACCTGCTGAGCATAGACTGGGATGTCTATGGATTCATTGTGAGGTGGGGGATACAAACAGACAGTCATGCAAAATACTTTTGAACATGTTTTCTGAAAATTGTCATGAGTAGCTAGCTCAACAATCCACACATAATGGAAATTTCTTAGACATTGCAGCTACAAATGGCCTGGACCTTACCTACAATCTCAATATAGAAACGAGGATTAGTGACCATGATGTCATTATAGCAACTATGGCTGTGAAAGTTAATAAATTAGTCGAGAAGTGTAGGAGAGTGTTTCTGCTAGACAGAGCAGATAAGCAGCTACTAACATTACTACCAGTAAGATGGAGGTAGAGGAATTATGGGCAAAGTTTAAGCAGATTGTAAATCATTGTCTGGAGGGTTTCATGCCTAGTGAGTGCATAAAGGATGGAAAAGACCCACCATGGTTTAATAACAAAATTTTTGATATGCTCAGGAAGCAGAGGCTGCTGCAATGTAGGTTCAGAAGGGATGCACAAATGATGATAAGTGAAGTTTAATAGAGATTCATGTGACTTTGAAAAGATCTACGCACAAAGCATACAACTATTACCACTGTGACACCTTAGCAAAAGATCTGGCAGAGAACCTGAGAAAATTCTAGTTGTATGTAAAACTGCTAAGCGGTTCTAAGGCTGCCATTCAGTCCCTTGTTGACCAGTCTGGTGTGGCTGGTGTGCCCCTTACCTAGCTTGCTTTTATCATGAATCTCTCATCCAGCACAAAATCCCAAGCAACTGGAAAAAAGTGCAGGTGACTTCAGTATATAGGAAAGGTAAAAAAAAAATGGATCTGGAAAATTACAGAACAATATCCCTAACTTCTGCTTGCTGCAGAATCCGTGAACACATTCTCAGTTCAAATATAATAATCTTTATTGAGGCTAAGCAGCTTCTGTTCATGAATCAGCATAGTTTTAGAAAGCATCACTCCCGTGAAACTCGGCTTGCCCTTTTCTCACATGATATACTGCAAACTATGGATGAAGGGCAACAGGCAGCTTCTATATTTCTAGATTTCCGGAAAGCATTTGACACAGTGCCCCATTGCAGACTGTTAAGTAAGGAATGAGCATATGGAATAAGTTCACAGATACGTGAGTGGCCTGAAGACTTCTTAAATAATAGAACCCAGTATGTTGTCCTCAAAGGTGAGTTTTCATCAGAGACAAGGGTATCGTCAGGAGTACCCTAGGGAAGTGTGATAGGACTGCTGTTGTTTTCTATATACATAAATGATTTGGCAACAGGGTGGACAGCATTGCTGATGGTTCTGTGGTGTACAGTAAGCTGTCAAAGTTGAGAGACTGTAGGAAGATACAAGATGACTTAGACAAAATTTCCAGCTGATGTGATGAATGGCTGCTAGCCCTAAATGTGGAAAAATGTAAGTTAATTCAAATGAGGAGGAAGTACAAACCTGTAATTTTCAGATACAGTGTTATTAGTGTTCAGCTTGACACAGTCAAGTCATTTAAATATGTGGGCATAATGTTGCAAAGCAATATTAGATGGAACAAGCAAGTCAGAACTGTGGTAGGGATGACAAATGGTTGACTTTGGTTTATTGGTAAAATTCCTGGAAAGAGTGATTCACCTGTAAAGGAGACCACATATAGGATGCTAGTGTGACCTATTCTTCAGTATTGCTCAAGTGTTTTGGATTCATACCAGATCAAATTGAAGGAAGACATCGAAGCAATTCACAGGAGGGCTGCTAGATTTGTTACCGGTAGGTTCGAACAAAACTTAAGTGTTATGGAGGTGCTTTCCAAACTCAAATGACAGTTCATGGAGGAAATACAGTTTTCTTTTTGGGAAACACCACTGAGAAAATTTAGAGTACTGACATTTGAAACTGATTGCTGAATGATTCTGCTCCCTCCAACACACATCATGTGTAAGTACCACAAAGATAAGATACGAGAAATTAGGGCTCATACAGAGGTGTAAAAACAGTCATTTTTCCTTCACTCTATTTGCAAGTATAACAGGAGGGGAAGTGACAAGTAGTGGTACACACCTTATTGTGGTTTGCAGAATATCGATGTAAATGTAGATTCCAAGAAGCTCACCAGTCTTGCTGGACAGGCAGAACACATTTTTGATTTTGTGTTTCTTCAGGATTCTAATGATCTTAGATAGAGGGCCCTGCATATGGTAGAAAGGCTATTTTACTGGTCTTTTCTCTTGTTCCTCTTCCATTGTATCAAATTATGTGGTTCAATGTAATGCTTTGGGGATGTCCATGCTTGAATTTCCATTGTCTGTGAACACTTGTTGTAGGTGTTCGAACTCCACTGTCAAGCTGTGTGGTATATATAGGTCTGTGTGTGTTGTTTGACTATACACACTTTGGCAAAATGTGGCATCTGCCTTCCTCTTCACCAATACATCCAGAAACATCAGCTGATCATCATTCTCTAGTTGCATGGTGAACTTAACCTTGGGATGTCTTTAATTCTGATCATCCAGGAACTTGTCCAGTATTTTTCTGATGAAGAAATGTGTCAGCTGGTAGGCAGCCATTGAAACGACCTCATCTTTGAATTTCTCCATAAACAAATTTCCCACTACAAGAAATAAGGGACTGCCCATCACCACTCCTTCAGTGTGCTCATAGAACTGGCCTTCTCATAGGAAACAAGTCAGTGTTAAAATATGCTTGAAACAATCCAGCAGAACCCTGTCAGATCTCTCACTGATCAAATTGGGTGTGTCCTGAAGTGGTGCCCTGGTATATAGTAATAATAATAATAATAATAATAATAATAATAATAATAACAATAATAATAATAATAAAGATTTTATTGTCTTTAGGCCATTACAGCAATTGACAACGTCAAATGAAGTTACAATTTATAATACAGTGTGATAAGGTATTGACTACTGAAATATTTTAGCTTATATTACAATAAATGTACAGTGGGTCATCTATTGGATTACTGCATTTTACAGTTGAAGAATTCATTGATATCATAGAACAGGTGGGCAATAAATGTATGTTCAGGAAGATCCTGTATAGCATGTGGCAGCTTATTAAATAGTTTGTGCCCTGTGACTTCATAGCTATTTATTGATTTTGATAGTCTGTGGTAAGGCATGTATATGTGTTTGATGCTTCTTGTGTTGTAACAATGTACATTTTCTCTACGTTCCACATCTTGTAGGTTCTTCTTCGTAAAGATTAAGACATTGTATATATAGAGGTTTATTACTGTCATAATTTTTTGTTTAGTAAATAAGGGTTTGCAGTGAGCCTTATGTGAAGAATTTGTAATTATCCTAATGGCTTTCTTCTGCAATAATAGGATGCCATGTATATGACTACAGTTACCCCACAAGATAATGCCATAGGATATTATACTTTGGAAAAATGCAAAATAAGGTGATCTGATGTATGTTTCAGGTATACAATTTCTGAGTTGTCTTAATAAATAAATTACTCTGGATAGCTTACTACTAATATAGTTTACATGTTGGCCCCAGGAAAACTTTTCGTCTAAATAAACTCCCAGGAATTTAACAGAACTAGGGTCATCAAATAGTGGCTTGTCTCTTAGAGTGAAGATTATCTGCTGAGTTTTATTTTCATTTAGCAGGAAACCATTTGCTCTGAACCAATATGTTGCATGAGTGGGTGTATTTTCAGCACAGGTTTAAGATTGTTACTGCTATGAAGAAAAGTCGTATCATCTGCATACAATACAGTGGTGGATCTAATAAACGAGGGGAGGTCATTATCATTATCAGAAACAGGAAGGGCCCCAGTACAGATCCCTGAGGCACACCTACTTTAAAATTTTCTATGTTTGACATTTCCTTACCAACACAAACTACCTGTTTACGGTTGTTGAGATAAACTGTTAATAGTCTGAGACTGTTTTCTTTGATGCCGTAGAATTCTAGTTTCTCTAGTAGTGGTGTGTGCTCAACACAGCTGAAGGCCTTGCTTAGGTCACAGAATGAGACCTGAGCAAAGCCTTTGTTCTCCAAAACTTTGAGGATGTAACTGACTACCGTGTTGATTGCATCAATGGTCGACAGATTCTTCCTAAACCTGTATTGTGTAGCATTAATTGTTCCTAGATTCTCAAAGTGAGATGATAATTGTTGGTACATGATGCATTCTATTGCCTTGGAGAATGCGGGTACCATTGAAATAGGCCTGTAACTAGATGGAGAGTCTTTATCTCCCTTTTTGTATACTGGGACAATCCTATACAGTTTTAACTCATCAGGAAAATATCCCTCAAGTAAGCACTTGTTTATGCAATGGGTTAAAGGGTACAGAATGCAATCACACACTTTTTTTAGCAGGTTGCGTGATATGCCATATATATCTAAGCTATCAGATGATTTCAGTTGTTTTATGACCCCTTGTACATATCTATGCAATACTTCGGAGAATGTTAGCATGCTTGTATTTAGTGACTGTCTACCCCAATTTTGGGAGAGTAGCTCTGATGGACTAATGTCTGGTTTGATAATTGCGTCTCCTATTTCTTTCACTGGAATTAATATGGCATTGTAGGTTTTTTTGGCTTGCAGGATCACTTTTTTGTATTCATTCCTGCATTCCACATAGGCTGATTTGGCACAGTCAGGCTTCATACTATTGTATATGTTGTACAGTAACAAAACTTGTTTCTTTAGATCTGTCAGCTGTTTAGTGTAACATATATTTTGTCTGTTTTGAGATCTGGATTTGTGGCTGCTGTCCATTATTTTGATTTTCTTTATGGGAATACTATGGTTAAATAGGGTCAAGAATGCATTAAAAAATCTATCAAATATTATTTTGGCTGGCAGGTCATTACTTGATGTGTAATGTCCATCGACACTACAATGGCCAAACCAGTCTCTGTCAGCAAGGGAATTACGAAATGTGTTAATTTTATCCTCAGTTACGGGTCTGGTAATCACAATTGTTGGGACAGGTCTGTATGCATTGCTCCTATTGAGGGGAATTTTACTTGCATAATTTAGAGATACGGAGTCATGGTCAGAGAATGGGAACACTACAACTTTGCATGTGTTTTCAGTGGTCTTGAAGCTTACAAAGATGTTATCTAAACATGCTTTGTTTCTTGTGGGCCTGTTATTAACATGATGTAAATTGTATTGCCTTAGTAAGTTTTCCAGATCTGCAACACTACCCTTACATTCAGTAACATCAAAATCAGCATTCAGATCACCTCCTATTGCAATATCATAGTGTAGCCATATAATATTACTTAGACAAGGTGAAAACTGACCATGATGTCTGTGTTGGAGATTTATAGGATGTTGTTGATGTGGTGGACACATTTTCCCACAAATTATGCTAACATCTTCTTAAGGTATATGGCTGCAGTGTAGGTGGCTGCACCAATGTTGGTCGAATGGATGAAGTGGTACACCCTCTTTATGGCTCATGAGTAATCCATATAGTCTGAGTGGTACTGGTGCGTTAGCTTTCAGTTGCTTGACATCTTTTTCAGACCATCCTGTTTCCTTAAGAAGAGCCTTGGCTTTCCTGTCCACTCCATCACTGGGATTATTCTCTTGTGGATTGTAAGTAGGATCCTCTAAAATTTGACAGATCTTCTTATCATAGACAGTAGAATTCCCCTTGTCCACAGGTAACACTACTAAGTTTTCATCTTCTTGCAAACCCTTGAGCGCCATCTTCTCATCTCCTGAGATGTTTATTTTAAGTGGCCTGGCTCTGTTTAGAATTCTGCATCTCTCTCTCTCTCTCTGAATCTCTTCTGGAACAACTGATGGCAGAGTGTTGACCACTTTCTCCTCTAAGCTGATGAAACCAGAACTGGTAGGGCTCTTAAGGTGACTGCAAAGTTGAGGTCCCTTCCAAAATCTCTAAAGTAACATCATCTAATGTGTGACCACTCAGACCAACCTTGTTGGTATCATGTGTTTGCGGCACTCTGATGGCAGAGAACCTGATCAGCTGGGAAGAAGGACACCAGCTCAGTAGACGATGGAATGTGGCTTTGGAACTACCACAGAAACATTGGGAAAAAGTTCCCTTCTCCAATAGTGAACCTCAGACAACTGGGGATAATTAACAGGACCAGACCTCTTATTGAACATCAGGATGCAACTACCTCCTCAGAAGATAGCTACAGTCAGTCACAGGCAAAACAGGGAACAACATTAACCACTGATTTGGAAACCTGTTGCATCACCACTGACTTCAAGTGTTCATAACAAATGGAAGTTCGTGGAGTGACAATATCTTTCACTATAGAAGTGAAGTTTCGACCACATACCTGAAATTTGTCTTCTCATTCATTATTCCACTATAGAAAACGTTTGCTTCCACTTGTGTGAACCAAGTTTTTGATTTCTGTGGCCAAAAGTGTGTCTGATTCGATGCTTATATGGAATGGCACAAATGAAATGTTGCTGGAGCAGCTTGTATCTTGCATTGTTGGCTTGATTTACAAGTATGCACTTTATTTACATAAAACTTGTACTTTGTTCATGAAACTGGGATCACCACTAAAATTATTTTTTGACTATGGCAGTTAGTCCCCACTAAAAACTGCAGAATGTTCAGTTCTTTTAGTAATCAACACAGTTCATAATTTTGTTGAAAACATAATAATGAACCAAGGCAATTAAATTGCCATGAATGAAAACTACTACTACAACTACTACTACTACTACTACTACTACTACTACTAGTAGTAGTAGTAGTAGTAGTAGTAGTGGTGGTGCTACATAATATGAGTCTTTGAATGACTGAGGTTTAAGCTGTGTGCTGTGAATTAGGTGTCTTTTGTTCCTTTCTCATTGCTGCATGTGGTATTGAAGCATTTGGGTCCATTATCAGTATATTTGTATCACATTGTTTGAAGTGTTTTCTAATGAAAATCATTTATGGAGATTAAGAGCAGGAGGTAACCAAATACAGAACATTGTGGGACACCACGTTTAATATTTACCCGTTCTGAATTGAGTATTATTTGTATGGTGTTGTCTGTTAGTTTCAAACTGCGTTTTTCTGTTGTTGAAATATGACTTATCGATGTGAGTGGAATCCCTTCAATGTCATACCATTTTTGTTTCCCTAGTCAAATTTTATGCGGGTGGGTACAGGTGGTATGATAAGCTACTTGTGGGGCAGCCCTCTTGGATAGATTGTGTGCATCCATGAGCTACTTGGCCACACCCACCCAGATCTGCTGAGTGAGGGCAATACCATTGTGCAGGCTACAGCTTGGCACCCTGACTGCCTGTTCATCAGCTGTTTGCCCACCCTGCCCACCTGTGTGCATGAGCACCTGGCACCCTCAGTGGGTACTCACTGGAATGGCATAACCTGCACATTCAAAAACCTTCCCAAGATAACTAAAAACGCCACAAACTAAATGCTAGGTAGTGTTTGCATGGTTTACTTCTGATTCAAAGTTCCAGTTATGCTATTTGCTTGAACTGAATAATATTTACATTTTGATCTTCCTCCACAATTTTCAATCAACTGTTTAGTTTAGGATGATTACCTAAAAATTCTGTGGCAACAATTTATTTCTGAATTCTATGTAAGCACCAAATTCAGATCTAAGAATGCTTTCAATGTGTCTCAGCCACCCACACTATTCTTGAAGACCAATATATTCTGCAATAATTCTCTTCTCCTTGTAGATATGCTGTGATTTGGGCTCCACTTACGAAAATGATATTCCACCCTCAATGAAAATCTTGATTGCTGTGCAGCTACTGGACAGGTTGTTTTAGTTACATTGTAACATTTTTAATAGCCCATTTCATTTGCATTAGTAATTTGTTTTCTGTACAGTTACTTCCATTCTTCTATTTCACAATAGTTGATTCTGATTTCAAATTATACTAAATATACTTGTTTCAATCCTACAACTGTGATTCAACTTGTCTTCTATTGATTCCGTCTCACACTTTATAGAACCCATTTCCATATTCGACCCATTGCAGTAGATGAATCGATATTAAAAATCAATTTTATTTGCCCTAATTTAGTGTTTGTATTCAAAGTTGACCTGCAAAACATAATTGTCTCAGAAAAATATTATTTGAATCCCATGTTTTCACAAAAATATTACATAAATGTGACATTTGTTTCTTCCCTTTCCTGCTCCCACTCCATGATTACACATGCCTTTTATACCACCACCACACCTGTCTCTTTCCTTTCTTTAATTGTCTCCCTCCTGCGCCGCTTCCAAGTACAGCCTCATGACACTCCATCTACAAGGGTGGTTTGAAAACTTCTCGGAAAAAAATAAAAAAATACTTACATCACTGAAAATTTTTTATTTTTCAATGTAATCTCCTTGTAGATTAATGCAACTTGGTCCAATGATGTTCCAGTGCTTTGATCCCACCTCAAAAATGAGTTTCCTCCAGACCTGCAAAATAGTTATCAACTCCGGCTATCAGTTCTTCATTTGAAGTGAATCTTCATCCACCAAGAAAAATTTTCAGTTCTGGGAAGAGATGGAAATCTGATGGAGCCATGTCAGGTGAATAAGGTAGGTGTGGCAGCAATTCATACCTTAGTTTGTGTAATTTTGCTATGGCGACGGCACGTGTGTGTGGGTGTGCATCAAGAGTCGCGGCACCCATCTTGCAGATAGTTTTTTCATTTCTAATTCTTCAGTTAAAATGTGATATACCCTTTCAGATAACATCTGGCAAGTGTGAGCAATTTTATGCACTTTCATTTGGTGATTCTCCATGACCATTTTGTGCACTTTTGCAATGATTTCTGGAGTAGTGACACAACTTGTCCAACACTGCGTGGATCATCATCATCTAAGCTCTCCCAACCAAATTTAAATTCATTTGTCCACTTGATAACAGTTGAATATCAAGGAGCAGAGTCCGCAAGTGTATTCTGGAAATTGGCATGAATGTCCTTTGCTTTCATACCTTTCTTTACGAAGTACTTAACCACTGCTCGAATCTCGATTATTTCCATCTTCACAAATCACTATGCAGGAACAACAACAGAGCCACATCACCACCACAGTTCTCTTCCAAGACTGATGTGGCATGTGTTTACAGGCAACAGTCCAATGAATATCATGTGAACAACTCGTTGTGTTAGAGCTGACCTCTTGTGATGATTCCAAGAACTTTTCAAACCACCCTCATAGTAGTTGTATTTTGTTCCCATCACATCCAGCACATCATCTTCCCCTAGCATTATCCTGCTACCCCTGCCCCCATCACCCACCCGAGCAGATTACTTCCCACATCAGATGCAGTTGTAGTTGGATCCCAGTGCCCAGAAACAATAGCCATGTGTGTGTGAGTTGTACTTGTGTGAATGTATTCCATTTCGGAAGGAAGACTGTCTGAAAGCATAAATATTTAAGCAGCCTTTTTCTTTGTGCCTGTCTGTAACTCAATGCTTCCTCTCTGTAGTGAGCGGCAATTTGCCTTTTCATTTTTATTGCTATTCCATCCTGGACTTTCCACACACACACACACACACACACACACACACACACATTCATAATCTGTTTTATAAACTAGTAGCTTTTATTTAGTTTATATGTATTCATTCATATTGACTCTGTACTGTATGAAAATACATTTAAGATGTGCCATTTTAAGCTTAAAATTTACTGTTTATCTCTTAAAAGAACTAATATAAGCATTTTATTCTGTTCACAGTAAATTTCTCATGCTGACTGCCAACTCTTCAGTGGGGCTCCTGCTACTTCTACAACACAAAGATATCATAACTAAACTTTTCCAACAAAATATTAATGAAATTCCATCCTTTACTTCGTATTTCTTATCTTCAATTATTCCCAACATTTGCAATGCTCTGGATGTTACTGTGGAGATCTGCTTATTGTTGTCTCAGTTGTCATGGTGCATTGAACAAAATGATGCAAGGTTGTGGAATAAGAAACAGCAACAACTGCTTAATGCTGTCTTTTCTACTGCCACAACACTAACAGGTATGTAAAATAGTTTCCATAATAGACCAGTCTGTAAAAGTAGTAAGCGCACTACATAAATATTAATCACCTGGTATGTCAAAGTTAATACAATCTTTAGGGAGCTGCTGACTGTCAGAAAGGAGATGATGCAGAGTGTAACTATTTGGAGAGTAGGCCTATAGCCTGACAATTAGAGAATGCTTAGAGTGAATCTGTGCAATCTTATCTTTCCTCCATTGATAACAAGTCTCAAGCTGAAGTGAAAAGACTGGTATAGCAGAGTCCATTGAAGGAAATGGCAGATTTCAAATGTATCAGATAATAGGACCATCGACAGTGGCAGATATTGTTGTCTACAAGGAATTCATATCAGGACTATAGCAGTAAGATAACAATGACAGGCTAGTAGACATTCAGTGTGTCACACATTGTGGCTTAAAAATGCTTCACAGCAGTGCAGAAATTTCTGCAGGGTGTGAGCCATTTCTGAATGTATAATCCAGAAGCAATTGCTTTGCACTGACATTAAAGTAGGGTTACATACAAACACAAGATATTTGACCCAGTCCATAAAGATCCATTTAAAGTAGAAAAAAAGGAAGAGTCATGTTTAACATCCCAGAGACAGTTATGTCATGAGAGACAGGACATAAACTTGGTTAGGGAAGGATTGGGAAGGAAATTGGCCATGCCCTTTTGAAAGGAACCATCATGGGATTGGCCTTAAGTGAAACCAAGATATCATAATGGAGATTGGAACCTTTGTCCTTCTGAATTTGAGGCCAGTGTAATAACCATTGTGCTACCTTTCTCAGTCCCATCCAAAGTGGACAAAGATATATCAAGAGTGGACCTGGAATAAATGGAACATTGTAATGTGGTCAAATGAATCACATTTATATCTGTATTTGTATGACCTACAACACCATGTTCATCACAAGTGTTAGGTGACGTTCTGGAAGACTGTCTGTGTGTGTGGAATGAATCAAAATCGAGGAGGCTCTGATTTTCTTCTGGATCTGTTTTAATGAGGTGTGCTTTGATTGAAGGAAAAAGTATGCAGAATAACACCAACTGCATTGAGCTGCTTGAAAATCAGAATTCACAGTTTATCCATAACTTTAGTGAGAATCGTAACACTACCAATCATATTTCCCAAGTTGATATTTCTTGCACTTGCCAAATTAGTGCTACCCCTTATTGGCATGACAAAAATTCAGAATCCATCAGAAATCTGACCTGACCTTACTAAAGCCCAGATATTTACCCCATGAAAATCTCTAATAATATCTGGAGGGAGATGGTGAACATGGTGAACATTGAAAACAACACCCCTGACTCTGTCACATCTGCATAAGATGTAACAAGACATAGTGGCAGTTATATCTCTTGCCCCATAGAGGAAGCGTTTAACAACAAAAAGGCTTAATTAAAGGTAGACTGTTCACACATGTGTGGACACCCCCCCCCCACCCCCCCCCCCCCCACGCACACACACACCACTGGGCTGAGTAGTGATCTCAGCCAAAATCTTGGCTCAGTGGGACTGTTAGTGCCGAGAGACAGTGTGGCTCTGTGTGTGTGTGTGTGGGGGGGGGGGGGGGGGGTTCTTTACATAAAAAACTTATTAAATCACAGGGTCTAATAAGTCAACAAAAATAACAAATTTTTGAAACTATAATATAATTGTATGGATAAAAAATCACATACTTATAAAAGTATTGAAATTTGCAAGCTTTCGGAGGCAGTGGCTCCTTCTGCTGGAAGAAAGTTTGAAGGGGAAGGATGAGGAGTGAACGAAAAAGACTGGTGAGGTTTAGGAAATGAGGAGAGCTTGGGAAAGTCACACAGAACCCCAGGTCAGGAGAGACCTACTGAACAGGATGAGAAGGAAAGGTATCGTAGAAATGGATACATAGTGTATATGGAAATTATTTCTACTTCTACTACTGTGGTTGTTAATTGCTGAGTTTATCCTAAATGCACTTTTGTCCACCTCAACCCAAATACCATTAGGGAGTATATGTATTGTCAGGCAAGAGTAAGAGTCCCTAGGTTCCTGAAGATGCTTCTGTAACACGTTTGGTTATCAAACTTACACACTTTTCTTATTGTGCACTTTTGTAGAATGAACAGTTTTTCATTTTACTTTCAGTGCCACAGAAGATCTACATTTAAATCTACATAGAAATTACGCAAGCCACTGAACAGTGCATGACGGAGGGTACCCAGTAGCACTACTAACCATTTTCTTTCCTGTTCCACTCATAAATAAAGCAAGGGAAAAATTACTATCTGTATGCCCCCTTATGCACCCTACTTTCTTGTATCTTATCTTCATGGTCCTCATGTACAATGTATTTTGTCAGAGTAGAATTGAATTTGAATTTATTCACCTTTGAACATTTTGTGTGTTGCTGGTGTAATTATTTACATATAAAGCTAAGAGACATGACATACATAAAAATTTCATGATATAAATATCAGTGACACATTTTTACATGTAATGTGAAAGTAATATGTGTGGGAACCTCTTAACCAGTGATTTTTACAACTTAGTATGACAGTGGTCAGAACTTTATGTCACTCATACTCTTTCATGGAGTAGTATGCTTCTTGTTTAAACCACTCTGCTAGAACATTCTTAAATGTATTATAGGAAACAAAATGACCAGCTTTTTGGATTCTATTGTAAAGTCTGGGGCATAATGTTTGTGGCTGTTGTGAGCCTTAGCTAGCCTATTTTAGGATACATCAGTTGATTGTCCAGTTCTTGTGTTGTGACCCTGTATAGGCATCTTAAGGTTAAAATAATTTAAATTCTCTTTAACATTGATAAGGTAACTATACATTTAGAGACTTGGGACTGTCATAATACTGAGCTCTTTGAAGTGATCTTTACACAATTCTCTTGGAGTCAGTGCTGCTATACATCTGAAAGCCTTATTTTGTCACTTGAACACGGTTTCTGAGCTGCAGCAGTTACCCTACAGAAGAATTCCATAGGTAAGGCGGGAGTGGAAAAGTGTAAAATATGTGTATACTAGTAGAGTTCTGCTTACATTATTCCTCAGTCTGTACAGCAGATAAATCACTCGAGAAAGTTTTGAGCACAATTTCTCTGTATGACTTGCCCAGCTGAGTTTCTTATCTTTGTGGAAACCTAATAATTCGATTATTCTTTATGTTCATTAGAAACATTGAAATTGAAAACAGTTTTATTGTTATTAATTTATAAATAATTTGCCTGAAACGAGTTAGTGCATTGATCCTTGTTATATTTACATTATGTCGCATCTCTTCTAGATCATCAGCTTATGTGATTAGAGTTGTATTGTCTGCATACAGTACTGCCTGACAAAGCAATGGTAATTCATTCATATATACATTGGTTGGAACTTAAATAGTGGCAACACTGCTGTGGAGACACTATGGAATGGAAACTACTATTGTCACTGATAGCACACATTGTTGACATACCTACCTTACCTCCAAACAAATGGACTCGCCTGTCCCACATCACCAGCGTGCACACAATCGAGGGAAACACAGTAATTTGTGAGCAAGCAGTCTAACGTAATGGTGTCACTATGTTTTCGAAACAGGAACAATGGAGTTGGATCAAGATTGAATGTGCCAGAGGTCATACAGCACAACAGTATCATCAAGGTCTTCAAGAGGCGTGCAGAGAGTTGGCATTGCTGTACAGAACAGTGGCACATTGGGTAAAAGCAAACTGTGGCAGACATGCATCGGGCAGTTCGTCCTAGCATCTCTGAAGAAGAAGTGCATGCTGTTGCCATGTTAGTGGACAGTGATTGATGCCATACGATTCATGAGTTCGCCCATGAAACCAGATTAGCACATATGACTGTGCTACCCATCCTGAAGGAACACCTTGGCATGCAAAAAATTGCATCACAATGGGTTTTGCATGAACTGACGGAAATGCAGAAATGGATGTGTTATGATGCTGCTCGGATGCACTTGGAGCGCTATGAACATGAAGGAGAGGCTTTCTTATGCCTTATCATAACACTGCATGAGACATGGGCTACATTGTATGAGCCAAAACTGAAATGCCAATCCAACAAATTATGGGTTGCCACGAAAGTCGAAAGTGCGTCAGAGCCCCAGTGTGGTGAAAGTTAAGGTGATTCTCACATATGACTGTGATGGTGTTATCCTAACATATTATGTTCCTCCATGGCAGACTGTCAGAGCACAATATTACTTACTGTTCATCTTTTGAGTATCACTTGTGACCAGCTTGACAAAAGAAGCAGCGACACTTTCTGCGCAACCCACCCACCATTTTGCATGAAAATGCATGGGCGCATACAGGACAAGCTGTGGCTGCTCTGTTAAGTCGATGGGACTGGGAAGTACTGTACCATCCACCATGCTCCCTGGACTTAAGTCCTTGTGACTTTGATTTGATTCCAAAGATGAAGGAACCACTTCGTGGCATTCGCTTCAGAAGTGTTCCAGAGATTCGACAGACAGTAAACCACTCCATTTGCACCATCAACAGAACAGGCTCTGTTAATGATATACTATGCCTTCCACATCACTGCCAACAGGTTCTAGATAATGCTGGTGACTACTCTGAAAGACAGTAACAGGTGCAAACATGTAACTCTTTTGTATCAGTTGTGAATAAATAGTTGCCACTATTTAAGTTCGAACCTTCGTACAATGAACAGAAATGGACCCAGTACCGAGCCATGTGAAAGACCTTTTGTAACAGGTAATGAGTTTGACTTTTGGTTGTGTATAATTACCACCTGCTTTCTGTTGCTTCAATATAACTCAATAGGGTGAAGGGCATTCTCTTCAACTCCATAGTGCTGGAGCTTTTTGATAAGTATACTATGGGAGACACTGTAAAAAGCTTTCCTCAAATCTAGAAGAGTTGCACAGGCTGTTTTCTTAGTCTCAAAAGAATCATATATTTTTGTGATGATAGTCTCAATTATTTTGACTGTGGAAAGATGAGGTCTGAAACCAGACTGTTAAGAGCTAAGTAGATTATTTTGCTCAAAGTACTGGTTCAGTGTTTGTGCAAACAATATTCTGTAATTTTTGATATGATTGGTATGAATGAGGTGGGATGATAGGTATCAGGAGATGCTTTTATTATAATAGTAATATTTAGGCAATCTGGGAAGATTCTTCATGTAGCACTTGGTTGATGATTTTGTTTAGTGGCAGTAGAATTTCTTTCTTTATAATTTTTATTATATGATTTGAAAGTCCACAGAAGTCCTCTGCTTTAGATTTACTAAGTATGGCATTTGCTTCACTAACTTGTCTGTAGGATACATGAGACCAGCTGAAGTGTCATTTTGCAAGAACTGGTAAAGCAGGCATTTACGGTATTTGGTTGAAGTGGAATGTTGCTATGTTTACTTTCAGAGCTTACCTGTGTTTCCATGCTGCTTTAAACTTATTTGTCAAATTGAGCATGTAATTGTCATTGGCTTTCCTCTAGGCTGCTCTAATTTCTGATCTATGCACGATTCTCACAGCTGTGTAAGCTTCTTTCTCAGCTTGATTCTGTTGAAGTCTGTCGTGGTACACCATCTCTAAGTTTGCACAGGTGTAACATATACCAGTTTCTCAGTTCTTGAGGTTTATTTCTCTGGTTCTTCTTTGTGTGTTTTCTGTGATATTTGGGACAACATTAGACAAGGATTTCTCCTATAATTATAAAAAATTCTGTGTTGTATCATTGGTAGACATTAGTGAGTACTGTACCCTAGTTTATGCAATTAAGATTGTTTCTTAACTGATTCAAAATTATGTTCATTGTCTGGCCTGATTGCTCTCCCGAGTTCAGTTGAAGAACTGTCTGTTTCTGTTTAGAGAGCTCCTAAGCAACAGCCCTGCATGATCTGACATCCCAAGGTTTACAGTTTTTTGGGAGTGAGCTTCAAATGCTGTTTCTCTAAAATTTCTTAAAAGTGTTTCTCAAAAAGCATTTCTAAAGTATCTCCGTAACATTTGTGTATTGTTCTAACTTACGGATAACAAATCTAGCAGCCCACCTCTGAATTGCTTTGATGTCTTCCTTCAATCTGACCTGGTATGGATCCCAAATGCTTGAGTAGTACTCAAGAATAAGTCACACCAGTGTCCTATATGTAGTCTCTTTTACAGGTGAACCACTCTTTCCTAAAATTCTTCTAATAAACTGAAGTTGACTATTCACCTTCACTATCACAGTTCTCACATTCTCATTCCATTTCATATGCCACAGAACAGGATTGAGGGGATGTTGAGATTTAATTGGGCAATTCTGATGGCTGGTTAATGAAATAACTAATTTCGAATATCTATAGGAGTAGACAATGCATGCTTCTAATGAAGAACGGGATACACTATAATTTTTCTCATGTTGGTGTATATTTATGATTACATTTCTTTCTGTCACACATAATAATCATTCTTTTATATGATCTGAAGTAATTTAATGACCTACAGAAACAAAGTTCATCATCTCATTTCTAATGCAGATTTATATGTCCATACAAACTGACTTTGTGAATACATATTTCTGTTCAGCCAATTCAATAGTTTCAAATCCAGAAAGACAGAAATTCTTTCATGTAATGCAATTTTTGTATAAAATATTCAGAATGCTCAGTGAAGACTCTTCTTCATGATGGGATTCAAACAAGAACAAATTACTAAAGGAAGTAAAGGATGAACATTTGACAAATAATGTTTCAATGACATAGCTTTTCAAACAGATATGGAAGACAAACAGAACAACACACACCACTGTCCAAAAGATCTGAGATGTTACAGCTACGACAAATATGGACATGTACCAGTAAAAACATGACGAATGGAAAATCTTTTGTCAAAGCAGTGATTTATAATTAGTTGCTCTATGCTTTTATATTCCATAAAAGTGTGCGGCAAATTCATTCTAAGTGATACAGATTTTTTTTTTGGTTTTCAACAACAACCACTTTTTTGTTAAAAGAATAAACAACAAGAGAAACCAAAGTTAAAAAACTACAATTTTAACACAAGATGTCAGCATGAAAACGTAGTTGTTCATAACCATCCCATCCTCCTCTCCCCCCCTCCAATGACTTCTCAAGGTGTTAATTAGTAAACTACAGAATTACCACCACTTGATTGCACCATTGAGGCTCAATCCTAGAAAGTGCCTTCATCCAAAAAATCAACTAATTACATGTTGGTACTGATCAATTTGACACTGAATTTTCCCATATTAATGAGCTCGTGAATGTGTTGGTGCCTCACATTGATCTCTTTTGTTTAAGTAACATGCACATTGTTGTGACCCAGTGCAGTGGCACCTCAATTATCACAGAAAATGCTTTCCTGTTTTTCACAGAGACATGCTTGAAGGGATATAATTTCTTGTGTTGTAGTTGCTACTGTAGCTGATATAGCTACTGATTGTTGTCATTTTGAAGTCCACAATACCTCTGCCACCGCTATCTTAAAAAATACAGCCCATCATTGACTGAGATCTGATTCATAATCAGCATCATAGTAAGCTACAGTTCAGATGTTCCACTTTTTTGTAAAGTTGGTCATTTATGAACTGTGCCTTGATGCATCTCATAATTCGTTTTTCTTATCTGATTTTATCATTACCTGGAGTCAAATCTATATACAGTCTGCAAATCACATCCCATGCCCAATTTTATGCCTTTAGTCATATATACAAATCAACCAACAGCTTGCTGATAAGGAATGTGATACGGCCCGTCATCTGCCAGTTTTTCCTCACATTTTTTTTTAACTTCAAACCAGGTTCAATTGGATATGCAGCCAGATACCACCAACTGAAGTGGTGTGGTTTCAGTTGTCTGAAACTGCAGACTTGTGTGAAAGATGCGTTTATGTGAGTGTGTGTGTGTACATGTGTATGTGTATCTATTGCTGACAAAGGCCTTATGGGCGAAAGCTATAATTGTGTGACCCCCCCCCCCCCCCTTTTTCCGTATCTTCCAGCATCTGAGACACTTGAAGACACAGGATGGTGATGCCATTTAAATGCTGTATGATAGGGAGATGTCATGCCTATACATGTGGAATATGACAGGCTTTTAGTGAGACTGGATTTAATTATGATATGTGAGCATATCCACTGGTAACTGAAACAAATGTGAGTGCAAATGACATAGTTATGCCTACAAATGTTATAAAGTTTGCACTGCACTGAACTAATAATTGCTTATTTTCTTTCTTCGTTGAGTTAGTATGCTTGTTTATATAAATTCAGAATGAAAATAGTGTGTATACTGAACTAACACATATGATACATTACCTTTTATTGTGAAAAAAATCATTGTTCCTGTGGGATTGTTAATGTGACTACTATTCCTGTTGGATGGGTAATGTAGAGATTAGTTTTTTCTGTTTTGACAAATGAAATAAGTATGTACATAAATGCAGAACAGCAGAAATATTCCTGTAGAATAAAAGCATCACTAAACTCCTTAGCAATGAAACATATATGTATGAAAATATCTTGCAACAAGTGGAATGCTTGGGAAGTGTAGTTGATTGTGGTATTATCAGGATCCTTAAACAATGATTTGGCTTTTCTGTTTGGGTTTGAATGATTTATAGTTTTTTATAGACAAAGAACTATATGATGTCATCACTAAGGGGCTAATCCAAGTTCTTATGAAGTGCTGAACCCTACATCCCCATACATGAAGGATGAGAAATGCACCAAAAAGTATCCTTGGGCACAAGTAAAAGAGGCCTAAATGGATGAGGATGGGTATCTGTTGTAAAGATGCAAAGCACGCAAGGACATGGGATGTACGGTTACACTTAAAGTTAGAGGTACCATGCAAGTTGTCATAACTGACATGTGCTGCTCCTTTCCAAATTTTTTAATTCCCACATTAATGTAGAGTTTTGTAACTCAGCTCAGGCAACTACATACAATTGCAAGTGCATAAACATATTTATTGTGCGAAAGCAGGGCATTGCTAATACTGACCCAAGAGAAAAAGTGCAGATATGTAGAGCTGGTCGATAAGTGAGCAGCAACAAAGTGACTTGGCAGATATTGACCCTCCCCCCTCCTGCATTTTTCTATCTGTGCCATATGAATGACTTTGTCTGAACTTTGCTTTATGTGGAAATGCCAAAATATTACAAGTAGAATCCATCACAGAAAGAATGGAAACATCATGTTTCGGGCACACCCATCATAGGCTGGCAATGTGTGGGGGCATCAGATGCCCTGGGCATAATTTACACTGTGTGTTTAACAGGAGGAGGAGGAGGAGGAGGAGATTAGTGTTTAACGTCCCGTCAACAACGAGGTCATTAGAGACGGAGCGCAAGCTCGGGTGAGGGAAGGATGGGGAAGGAAATCAGCCATGCCCTTTCAAAGGAACCATCCCGACATTTGCCTGAAGCGATTTAGGGAAAACATGGAAAACCTAAATCAGGATGGCCGGAGATGGGATTGAACCGTCATCTTCCCGAATGCAAGTCCAGTGTGCTAACCACTGCGCCACCTCGCTCGGTGTGTTTAACATGCTATGAATGTTATTGTGCACAATTGCTACTGACCTGTGTCTATGGCCCCATCAGTTTTCAGACCCTCAAAACAGTTGATGGACAGGAAGAATCCAGAATGCAGCAGAGTGTGCACTGATATGAATCTTCCTGGCAGATTAAAACTGTGTGCCGGACCGAGAATCGAACGCAGGACCCGAGTTCTAGTCTCGGTCTGGCACACAGTTTTAATCTTCCAGGAAGTTTCAGAAAAAATCCACATTCTGGGAAACATGAGAGGCTATGGGACTTTTGGAAGATGATGGCCATTCAGACACTGTACTGGAGGCTGCTGTACTGTGTTGGTCATCTATCAAGTTGAGAGAGCTCTATGGTGTCATGTTGAGCATCAGCAGACTCTTGAACACTGTGTCACTTTGGAACAAATATAAAAACCTCATTATTGGAAGAGATCGCACACCATTTCCAAGGGACAGCACAGGCCAACAATGACATATTTTTCAATGAAGCAGTGAAATTTATTGAAGATGAAGTTTTCACAATAGTGGGAAAACAGCTATCTGGTTTTGGCATGTCCACCCTATAGTGAGTGGAAGGGTTGTCCATTTATTTGCTCAGGGAGCTCAGTTACAACACCACAGCCTTGGAAGGTTAGTCATCCATCCTCCAGGATAGTTGAGACCTTGCTCAGGGGAGGAAGAACTGCCCACCTGATGATCAAGCTACCCCTGAGCCTTGTGAATGGAGGAAATGCTCCCTTGGAATGTGAGCAATAGCAGTGGTCATGCTACTCTGTTGCAACAGTACAAATTGATTGCTGGGACAAATGCTCGATGTCACTCAAGCATTCAACTGAGGCACTTCTTTGAAGCATTTGGACATCTGCGGTAACTGGATGTTGATGGTTGAAGTGGTTGTCTTGCTTGCAGGGGCCTTCTAACAAATGATACTGGTCACCAAGCGAGACATTACAGAAGACAAGATGATTGCATGCCTCAAGTCTTCACCACTGTGGGCAAACATAGAAAGATTGCAACACACAACTAATATGAGAGTCCAGCTCTGGGCTCTTTGCTCAATACCTCCTTCATGTTGGTGAGGGTCACTTTACAATGGATTCAGAAGGCTTAATAAATTTTGAAAACTGCTTCAGCCATATTGTAAGCTCAGAAGATAACCTAATTAATGAGGTTTTTGTAGCTTACAGCAAAACTTGTGCAACAAGGAATGATTATGTGAAAGAGCACTATTAGTGTCCAGTAATGAGTTGGTGGGAAACATCAATAAAAAAAGTTATTGGTCAAGTATCTCATGAGGAACCACCTATATGTCAGTCGATAACCGTGATGACAAAAAATGACATTACTGTGTACCCTGTATTCCTTCTAAACTCATTATAGCTGCTGGGGGTGTGATCTCACAAATTGGAGCTGAAGATGGGTGTGCCTGTCCTACTGATGTGTAACCTGGATGCACCAAGATTGTGCAATGTCACCAATTACATGTCATAGAGATGAAAATGCATATTGTTCAGGCCACCATCATCACCATTGGAGCAAATGGAGAGATGGTATTGATACCATAAATTCCTATAGTGCCTCTTTGAAAGTAGCCTTGATCACTATAAATAAGAGATAGGGACAAATGTTAAAAGTGGCAGGTATTCATCTGAATGCACCATGTTTTTTGCATTGACAGCTCTACATTCGTTGCTCATGTGTACTGATAGCCAGAAGTCTCTGCATATATGCAGAGAACAAGAAGTCTCAGAATGTTGTTTACAGAGACATATTCAATAGATTTCTGGCTCTCTGTACACACCAAAGATGATTACCTCTCCCTCCTCCCCTTCCTCCTTCCCCCCACTCCCATCCCCCTGCCGATGTTGCATGGTGTACTGAGCTGTGTCTCACACTGTAGTTAAGTTTTGTGGTGGTGCGTATGCATGGATAGGGGGTTTCAACATTAACATTTCTTTATAAATAGCTGTTTAACTGTAGGCTATACCATGAGGTGTAGCTAGTTGGTGTCTATAATCAAGCATTCACCAATATGCGTTTTCCAACATATCTGTGATGCTTTCCTATGAAGCAAACAATCTTCTGACTATTATTCTGCCCTCTTTGTGTACATTAAATATTGTTTGTTAATCCTATTTGGTATGGGTCCCACACACTTAAGCAGTATTCTGAGATGGTTGATACATATGATTTCTGCATAGTATTGTACAATGTAGATGTTAACTCAAATGATAAATCAGAGATGCTACAGGTGACCAAGTCAGCAGCATATGAGCCTCCCTGTGCATTAGCTCATACTGGATCAGGTGATCAAAAAGTGTTTTTGGCTAATACATTAAGTTTCCAAACATGGTTGTCTGACAGTGACTTTCCAGTATTGTATGAAACTTTGTCACACACCATTCAGTATTTTGGAACCAACCCAGCTGCATCTCACTACCTTACTCTGTGGATATTCAACATTTTGATAATTACAACTTGCACTCTGCACTTATTTCTGATTTACATGTTATTAACTTTCGCAAATCAACACTCCGTTGTCACAAGCACGTGTGTTTGTCATGAGCCTTCAAGTAGGCTCACTGCTCTGAACTTTCTTTCCCATGCTTTTGCTGTAATCTCCAGTGGACTGTCTGCCCACAGACCCAACACTGCTGTTTCCTGTCATTTCTATACCGCTCTATCTTGTTAGGTAATGTAACTACAACTGAGCCCATGTGCCCATTCCATTTCATATCACTATAAATTGTTACAATCAGATATTTCTATAAGTTGACTGAATTCAATTGGGATGCACTCATGTTGTAGTTATGTGTTTTATGAAGTGCACAGGTTTACATTTATGAAGATTTAATACAAGTTGCCAATCTTTCACATCACATTCAGATCTTATCCGAATCTGAGGGGATATTTGTGCAGCATTTTTCAGATAGTGACTTAAAATAGACAACTGCACCAACTGCAAAGAGTCTGGGGCTACTGTTAATATTGTCCAGCAGTTCATTAATATGCAACATAAAACAGGAGACACCAGGGGTGCACCTGAAGTTACTTCTTCTTCTGCAGATGACTCTCCATACCAAGAAATTCTCAGACAACTTACACATTTTGTTTGGTAATCAACTTTTGTTAATAATCACTGGTGTGATTTTAAATCAAATGCTTTTCAGAAGTTGAGAAATACTGCATCCATCTAACTGCCTTGGTCCATAGCTTTGAGAATGTCACCAGGAAAAGCACAAGTTATGTTTTGCATGAAGCATTTTTGGAAACTGTGCAGGTTGCCATGGACCAGATTATCTGCTCAAGATGGCTAGTCATGTCCTAGTACAAAATATGTTCTGAGATTTTACAATAGATGGATTTCAAAGAACAATAATTTTGTGGATCACTTCTGCTACCCTTCTTGTAGACTGGTGACATCTGTGCTTTCTTCCAAACACTGGGCATTGTAATTTGTTCTAGGATATACAGAATATAATGGTTAAAATATTAGCTAACCGAGCTGCAGATTCGGTATAGAATCTGATAGGAACTCTGTATCACTCATCTTTGGAATGGTGCAGGAAGTAAATGGCACAATACTCCTGTATATTCATTTGAGAATGGAATATATCATTTCTTTTTTAGGTATTATACCCTCAGTGTCAGTTCCTGTTTCATTCATGAGTGCCTGGAACTGATTTTGGTGGAGTAGTCAGTGCTCCATGATGAACAGGCCTAGGTGAACTCATGTTAATTATCAGATGTTCTTACCAACAACCTGATTCCGCCATAACAGTTATAGAATCATTCAAGGAAAGACTGTGGTCAGTAGCATAGAAATACCTAAATCATGGAGTATTACTTTTAAGTGACTTCAATCTACTGAGTATAGACCGTGACATCTATGGATCCAATGCACATAGTATCGACAGCCTTGTGAAGTACTTTTAAACATGTTTTCTGAAAACTGTGTTAAACAACTAGTTACACAATGCACATGCAAGGTAAATATTTTTAACCGTCTGACTACAAACAAGCCTGATCTAATCAATAGCGTCAGTATAGAGACAGAGATTAGTGATCACAATGTCACTATAGTGGCAATGAGTACTAATAAATCCATCAAGAAGGCTAGGAGAGTATTTCTACTAGAAAGAGCACATAAGCAGTTGTTAGCATTCTGTTGAGACAGTGAATGGATGAAATTATTGCATCCTTGATTCAAAAAAGAATGTACAAAAGTTGACAGGCAAAAGTTAGTAGAAATCCATGCATCTGTAAGATGATCAATGCTGAAGTGGTTATGGGTTGTAACTGAACAAACAACCTGTCAAATGATCTGTCACCTTGATGTTGTTTGTGAATACTTTTACCTTATTGAAGACTTACAGTCACCTTCTCAAGTCTTCTTGCTGCAGTTGCTTTGCTATGCAGTGCCACTAATTGTGCCATGGGACTTTGTTTCCAATTGAAGAGGGTCGAGGACTGTAAGAGAAATCATGTCTGTACGACCTCACTGCATAATGATGTAATTGGCCTTTTAAAGAACTCTTGTGTATTTGACTGTCTTCATATTTAACATTTACAATGTTAGGTGACAATCTGTCAAATAAATTACCCAGAGAAGCATATCTGAAGTGAATCTCAGAACACCACCCAAGAATTTTTCTTTTGCTTCTGGGTGCATGAGTTGTCAGTGGAGGGGCTTCCTCTGTGCCTTCCAAAACAACACCAAACTGTGATACTAAAGTGTAAAAGCCACATTGAGAGCAGATAGTAACTGTTGACAGCACTGTGTCTTGCCAGTGTCCTGCACTCATGCCTCTCTCATTATCTCTGCACAAACCAAAATTGAAACATGCACAGAGGAGATTTTCCATATGCTAACTACATAAACAATGTTTTTACATGAACATCTTTCATCTGATTGCAGGGAAGAAGTGAAACAAGTTGTTACACCACAGATCCCCTCACTAAGATTAAAGATGTTGTGTAAAATAACTTAATTATCTAATTTTAACTTTATAATAATGTCATACTCTTTAATAAATTACTAATATTACCAAAATAAATGGCTTGTGAGACTGAATTCAATTTCTCCACTCAACAAAATATGAGTGATCATAACCCTTAAATATGTCATTAGTAATTAATAATCACTTGGTGTACCAAAGGCAAGTATGAAGCTTATTTTTCTATTTTTGGATAGTGTCTTTAACATGTGTTTGTGCTTACTTTGTTAAAGGCTAAGGAGTCTTGTTTCTAAGTTCACTTCATGTATTTGTCAATCAATAACTTTGTAATTATATTGTTAGCTTTTTATAGCAGAAGGGCAAACTCATAGGAGATTCATTCTGTGTAACCAGGCTTGATCATTCCATTACTTTTGCTCAAAGGCAATTAACTTTATGTTGCTTTTCAATTTTTGTGTACCAAATCACCAGGTTCTCAAATTTATTGAGATAAACAAGAATTAGTATCTTATTTACCATAAGGAGTTACATGCCAACATTTCACTCTACACTACCTACTGTGACTTGAAATCTCACATTTGCTGTAAGGTAATGTATAAGGAAACTAAAATTCAAAGAATTAATCATCACCCAAGTGCTTTGAAGAATACTTCTATAGAGTGACTTACAGTCACGTTATAGCTCCCTGTCCCTGTAAGAACTGCACTCACACCTTATCTTTTGAGCAAATACTGTGTACATACATTATCGTTTTTGTGATGTGGGTGTCCCTTTCTTTACCACTATACATGAAAGAAATCATACAGATCTTTCATTCCACAGATCTGCCTGACTGAAGATTATGCCTCTCTTCTCTAGGTTGATCCATCCCTTTTTCTTTCTCATACCTACATAAAATGTGGTCCACCCATCTTAAAAATCTGAAATTGTATGCTTAATTTATGACCCTTACCTTATAAATTTCAGTGACAAAGCTTTTTCGTAAGCTTAGTGACTTTTACATAGCTAATTAAAACATGTTTCTTGTCTCTTTCCTTTATATCTCTTCTTTACACTTTTCATAGTTCTGTAAGTCACCTATATGTCCTCGAAATACTTCACAACAAGTCTTCACTCACAGGCAGTTATCTTTAAAGGCTGTTGGCCAAAGACTCATTCCTTGGTGCTAAATAATAATATTATTCTGTGTTCTTTATTATTCACATGGTTACATCCCATTTACTTTAAAAGAAGGAGAACTGAAAACATAGATTCCCAAACTTGAAACTGACACACCGACAATCATCCTTTTATCGACACCATTTCATGAACAAATCATCGCAAAAAAAATTTTCCCTCTTTGGCTTGTACAGTCCACCTGAGGGGGGACAGTGCCAACAGCACCAAGCTACCAACACGTTGTATGTGGGCGAAACAATGTCTTGGTGAACCGTTACATAGCTATTGCCATATTCAACTGACTGGCTGCGCCGTTGCTAGACCTAGACACACTGCTGTTGTGTTGGTCAGCTGCCACAAAAATGCTGAAGCAGATTGCTGTTACATGTCTAGATATATAAGCAGTACTTCAAAGTCTTCAGTTTATTAGACATACTGTTTCTACACTCTCATGTTGACGATTATTTCAACATGCAAATATTTGTCATTGTTGACCCGGTTGCAATGGTTGGCTAATTTTGTTTATGTCATATGTTGTGATATTTCATGCTTATTTGGTTTTATCAAATCACCAAATAACTTAAATGTAACAACTATATTGGTCGACACCACAGCATATGTTCACCAATTTCTTCTTTGGTGGGTTTACTTCAATTACTCAAGGCAACGTCATGTATTTCTTCTTTTTTGTGAAAATTATTTTTTATATTTCAAAACCTTTCTTATTTCAGTGACTCTTATCCATGTCATTCACCATCATCATCAAATGACATGTTCAGCCTCAGTCCTGTCATGAAACTGAATCAAAATGAAGTGTTTATGAGTAATATCTTTATGGTTTGTAACTGAATTAACAACTTCAGAAAAGAGCTGTCACCTTGGTACTGTTCATGAACACTTACACCTTATTTAAGATTTGCAGTTTGCCATTTCCTATATTTTCTTCATGCAGTGGACATGTTACACAGTGCCATTAATTCTGCCATTGGCTTTTATTTCCAGCTGGAAAGAGTTGAGGGCTGTAAGAGAGTTCGCGTCTATAACTGACCACAAAATAAAATAACTGCCCTTTTAAGGAATTCTTCTGTATTTCATTGTCCTCATATATAACACTTACAACATTAGGTGGCAAGTCTCTTATTAATCAGAACATATCTGAAGTGGATCTCAGAAAAGCGCCTAACTGAATGAGATTTTTCCACAGTTTTCAGTCAATTGTTTCTGGGTGTTTACATTGTCAACAAAGGTGCTTCCTCTGTTCCTTCCAGAACACTGTCAAATCATGACACCAAAGTATAAATGCGAGCCACAGAGCAGGTAGAGTCTCTTGACAGCATTTTGCCTTGTGGATGCCCTGTGCTCATGCTGCTCACAACATCTCTGCACAAACTAAACTTGAAGCACACCCAGTGGAGATTCTCTACACTAGGGGTGGCCGACCTTTTTGGCAGATAGGCCAAATTTATGAGAGGGGAGTTCCCTGTGGGCCACATTACCAATTTTTGTTTTGTGAACCAAAACAAGAAGAAATATTAATTTATTTTTTAAAGAAAATAAATCAAATCTGAGGAAAGAACATTTATATATTTACTATATAACTGAATGAAATACAATGTTGTTGGGATGTCTGGCTTTGTTTGACTGAACTGAGTGAGTCAATGTTGATGGCAACTGAAGTTGCTGCTACACACAAAGAGTTTTCCAGATCAACATCAGTAATTCATGTTCTCATTCGTGATTTGATGTAATTCATCTGACTAAAAGGCTGTTCAGACATGTAAGTGTAGCCCAAATAATGAGATCATTTTTGAAGCATATTTGCAAAATGTTGGATATTTCTTCTTGTCCAAACATGTTTTCTAGGATCTGTTCCAGTCCAATCTGATTAAATTTATCTTTTAGCTGTGCATCGTACCGCACTTCACATCTGTGTGTGATACTGCATTTCGCAGTATTCCATTTGTAAATGTCCCAGTACTGAACTGGTGTCTATGGAGTGTGGCATCGATAGGTCATATTGACCAGGAACAACATGATCTTTGACTGATATTGCACATTCAAGCCAGCATGTTATTCTAGCAGTCTGCATTTATGTCTCTTGGTGTGTACATGTGTTCGACTACTGTGCAAATATATATTTATGTGCAGATATGTGTGGGACAGATTGTTCAGTATACCGCTACATGCATCCTGTTCCCATACTGGTGACCCTGAAGTTTACATGTCTTCCGCGACTACCACACCGGGTGTCGTAGCATCAACAGGTTATGTGCATGCCGCCATGGCCGCTTCACCCAACACTTTGTTTGAAGATTTGGAAGCTCAACAATGATTGCCTGACCTCTTCATTCCTTTGCCAATGACCAGTTATACATTAATTCACAGTGATTCGTGATCTCCAGCCATGTTAACCTCAAAATTTGTCACTCTACAACGGTCGAATGCTACACCGCTAACAAATACAATGGACTCAGGTTTCATGTCACCAGACTGTGCTAGCCAATGTGTGAAGTTTGAAGTTAACAATATTCAGGACTGTGTACCTACTGATCAATCATATAATGCTCAAAGCGACCTACATTCACGCACATACTTTGACTCTCAACGGGCCGCAACGACAGTTACTGTGGTGCCGTGTGCAGTGCTACCATTACCGCAAAATGCACCCAGCCCCTATCAACCATGACCTGGTCAGGTTTTGCCTCATTTGCAAACTAATATAGGACATGTTAGTGTGCACAATTCTCCATACTCACCCCCCAGACCGGTCGCTCAAGTTTTCGATCACGCTGGTTCGAGTGCATCATTCGCTGTTTCACCTTCCAATGGTGTCTTACCACACCAGAGTGACTTTCCACAAGTTCCACTGGTCATTTCTAGTCTGACCTCACAAGGCGTATCTTCAACGTGCGTAGAGAACTCAAACTTTTGTCATTCAAGTTCCACGTGCAACACCAACGCTGCTCTCGCCCACGCCAGTTACCAAGTGCAAGGTTGGCAGCACACATTCACCACGCGTTCCGGCCTGCTCCACACTGTGGACACAGCCACCCTCTCCACACAAGCACATGCTGCGCTCACGTTCTAGGCATGTGATTTTGTGGCTGCCCTTTCCCACTTACGCTAACGGCTACGCCTCATCGTGCCCTACTCGTCCAAAAACTTTGTTTCATAACAATGATCAGTCTCATGTGCTGTTCTCAGTTTCTTTCATCACTGATGGAATGATGCACAAGATAGATAGTACTGCCGGCTCTCCTATTAGGCACAAGGTTAGATGCCTCAACTCTATTAAGTTGCGCGTGGCCCGGCAGCAAATTAATGATGTTTTGGAGGCAGGTATCCTGCAACCGTCAGACAGCAACTCGTCTTCACTGATTCACCTTGCCCTCAAACATGACGGTTCTTCTCAAATGTGCGGTGATTACAGATGTCTAAAAACTCCTACTGTCATAGACAATTACCCCGTGCCTAACATACATGATTTCACTCATATGTTATCGGATGCTACAATCTTCAGTGTTATCGACTGTAAAGGTGCCTACCACCAGATTTCCGTAGCTCCAGAAGACATCCCTAAAACAGCAATTATCATGCTACTTGGTTTGTTCCAATACAATTTCATGCCATTCGGCCTGAAAAACATGGCACAAATGTGGCAGTGATTCATTGACTCCATCTTAAGACAGTTCGAGGTTTGCTTTGCATATCTGGATGACATACTCATTTTCAGAAAGATGGCTGAGGAACATAAAAATGATTTATCTGTGGTCCTCCAGACCTTGAACTCCAGTGGCATCGAGGTCAAAAAAGACAAATTCCAATTGTGCCAGCCTTTCGTCACTTTCTTGGGTTACACAGAATACAGCCTCCCAAATCTCACGTGCAGGCCATCATGTCAATGCCACCCCCTGCTACTTACAAAGAACTCCAACGTTTCCTTGGCACGATAAATTACTACCACCATCAGCTGCTCTCTTCCACCGCTGTGCATGCACCACTGACAGACTCGCTGCCGGGTAAACAGACTTCAGGACTCAAACCCGTTTGCTGAACTGCACCTATGCCGGAGGCCTTCAATGCACTAAAGACTTCTTTAGCCCACGCCGTGAGCCCACCCTGACCCCTCGGCCGAGTTGTTCATTACTGCGGATGCCAGTGACATCGCAGTGGGAGCGGTACTACAGCAATGCAAGGCAGACACGGTTTCCCCTCTTCATTTCTTCTCTAAAAAACTATTAACACCTCAGAAGAAATACTCCACTTTCGACAGAGAACTCCTTGCGGACTACAAGGCCGTCAGACACTTTCACCATGACGTGGAGGGTCACTCGTTCTTCGTTCTCAAAGATCACAAACCACTGCGACTAGCAGATGCTTTCTGCACCCCCCCCCCCCCCCCCCCCCAAGGACCCACCCCCTCGACGTTTCCGCCACTTTGATCTAGTCTCCCAATTGACAACTGACGTTTGCTACAACAAAGGCAAGGACAACATTACCGTAGATTTTTTTCTCATGGATCAGTACTATTTGCGCATCATAGACTTATCCAACTTGCCCATCTGACAAGCCTCTGACGAGGACTCTCAAGCTCTCTTCGCGGACCCTCAAACATCCCTTGTGTTTACCAAAGCTAAATTCCCCAGTGTTGTGGACAAGGTGTCATGCAACTCTTCTGCTGGTACCTTACGCCCATGCCCCCCCCCCCCCCCCCCTCCCCCGCCCATGCGCAGGCAGGCCTTTGACGTGTTGCATAACCTCGCTCACCGCCCAGACCTGGGCACACAACTGTGTCAAGACAACAAAATCAGCCGCCACACCACCCCACCACTGGGCAGGTCGACATTCCCCAGGATGATTTCACCATGTACATATCGATCTTATTGGTCCTCTTCCAGCTTCAGAGGGCCACAGATACCTTCTATCCACAATCAACCACATGTCCCGCTGGGTAGAAGCAGTTCCTTTACCTATCATCACGTCCGAGACCGTGGCCAAGGGTTTCATCTACTCATGGATTGCTAGGTTATGTTGCCTGACCCCCATCACCACTGACCAGGGTCGACAGTTTGAGTCTTCTCTGTTCACCATTTTGTATAACATCTGTGGCATGAAGAAAATTCATACCACAGCCTACCACCCACAAAGCAATGGGTTGGTAGAAAGGTAGCACCGCAATCTGAAAACGGCCCTCAGGTGCCACGACTACCTCAGGTCCAAAGCCGTTTCATGGGTGCTTCTCAGTCTCCGCTCAACTTTCAAGCCTGACTTACAGGAAACTATCTCAGAATTCGCTTTCAGGGAGAACCCCATCCTACTAGGGGAACTCATTCAGCCTCTCAGGTACCCAAAGATTTCCCCCCCCCCCCCCCCCCACCCGGATTTCTTAAGTCTCATGCACACTCACTTCAAACATATGCGCCTGCACCCACCTGACTTACAGGAAACTATCTCAGAATTCGCTTTCAGGGAGAACCCCATCCTACTATGGGAACTCATTCAGCCTCTCAGGTACCCAAAATTCCCCCCCCCCCCCCCCCCCCCACTCACTTCAAACACTGCACCCACCTATCAGCCACTCCCTGCCGGACACTTGCGTGCCAACTGCTCTCAACACTTGCTCCCATGTGAAGCTGAGAGATGATTTGGAACAACAACCTGTGCAACCACCTTACCTCGGCCCCTTTAAAGTCCTCCAGCAGGGTGATACAACTTTCGACATCGTCATCAAAGACTCTCCCCAAACTGTTTCATCACACTGACTCAAACCAGCATTCGTGGACCCCGATTCCCCCATGCTGGCTCAGTAAGATTCTTCTAACAACTCTCCCGCCAGTCTCTCTCCTGCCGTGGAGTCCGACAACGTTTCTCCTCCGGCCACCATGCCGATTTTTTTACCCGATGCCTCCCCATTGCCATTTGCAGGTTTCTTGGATATGTCAATGTCCATCCCATGTGCGGGTTTTGCATCTACCTCACCGACTACAGAGATACTCTCTCACATAGTCACCCTGTTCTGCAACATACCAGCACACCATGTGGATGACATTTCAATCATAGCTCTCGATGACTGAGTTCTCATTCTGCTCTCAGACACCATGACCTCACCACCCAACGACCAGCTAAACTTCAGTGTTGCGCATAGCCTCACCCTCCCTCGTGAGTGCAACCCAATGACAATTTGTACCTTCATCTTGCCAGATGGCTCGGTTAGCATCCTGGCTTGCCACACCTACACCCCTCCATGCGCCGTTCTGCCCGCTGCTCATGGGCCGGCTGCTGCATCGTCCACCCTCATTGGCTCAACGACTTCGAGGTGGACCTGCCTCCTGTCGTTCCACCTCCGCACCCCACCCCGGTCAAAGTGAAGGTCCCGGTCACCCATCTGCCATCTCGTATGACCACCGACAGTGTCAATGCCCACACTGTCTCTAGCCAAGATTCGTACTTTTGGGGGAAGGGGGGGGGGGGGGGGGGGGGGGGGAGCATCAATAGGTCATATCGACCATGAACAACATGATCTTTGACTGAGATCGGACATTCAAGCTGCCATGTTATTCTAGTAGTCTGCATTTATGTCTCTTGCTGTGTACATGTGTACAACTACTGTGGAAATATATATTTATGTCCAGATATTTGTGGGACAGTTTGTTCAGTATTCTGCTACATGCATCCTGGTTCCATAGGAGATTGGCATAGGACATACAGAATAAAAAGCAGACAATGTTTCTTAGAATCTTGAAATCGGTTTTCAAATTTGTATTTCAAGTCAAGATATCAAAGAAGCTTATTTAACTGCTTCCGCCAGTGTGATGTCCGATTGCTATGACAGTGTAGGACAATTTGTAAGTTTTCTGTTCCTAACTCTGTTCCCAAAACCCAAGTTACTTTGGAATGCAGAAATAAGATCATGCATGACATTGTTCAGCTGATCTTTTCTTTGGAGTTGAGTATTAACATCATTTAGGTGGTTAGTAATATCAACCAAGAACACAAAGTCGGAGAGCCAGTTTTCATTTTTGAACTCTGGGACCTCTTTGACTTGCTGTCAAATAATGATTGTATTTCTTGCTTCAAATCAAACACTCTTTTCAACATTTTTGCACCTGTTAGCCATCTTAATTCTGCATACTACAAGATGTTATCATCCTCTGAATCCAAAGACTTGAGAAATTCTTGGAACTGATGGTGATTCAATTCTTTTTGACTTAATAAAATTCACTGTTTTGACAACTACCTTCATGACATGGTCCATTTTGAGGGACTTGCCACATAAATTCTCTTGATAGATAATATAATGAAAGTCTAGCATTGACACATTGCCAACTTTGTGGGCCTCATTTTCAATCAGCTGTACTAAACCCTCATATTTCCCAGCCATTGGTGGAGCATCATCCACTGTTAGCCCCCGTAGGTTGTTAAGTTTTAATGAGAAGTGACTTACTGCTGATAAACGTGCTTCCAACAAATCACGCAATGTCAGGGTATCCTTAAGTAGATTCAGTGCCACTAATACTTATGTTTTATTACAAAGGGCATCAGCACCTCTGACACAAATCACCACTTGGGCAGTATCCACTGTATCTGTGCATTCATCCAAAGTTAGAGTATAAAATATTAACTGAGATGCATGATGTGATGCACAATTTGTTTTCCTGTGTCGTCCACATGTCAGTACAGTATGACAAAACAGGCCTATTTTTGAGAAATCCTTTTTTTTTCTGGACACACAATTTCAACAATGGTCTCTAAGCATTACTTAACCATTTTGTCAACTGAACATGGCTTTGATTTTTTTTTTTTTTTTCCCCAGTATCAGAAATGCTGCACAACTCCCTTTCAGACAGCATGTTGACTCTGAATTCACCTTGTAAATATCTGCTATTGGGCAGAAAGTTTCCTTTCTAAGTAGTTTATCTGGCCTTGGCAAAATTGTCCCTTATACTTATCAGACATAGCTGCATGTTTAATCTCGTAATACTATTTGATGTTACATTCTTTTGAAACCGAGACAGATTCATTGTACTCGTATATTGGACATATGGTTTTTTTTTTATATCCCACAAAAAAGTTGTTACAGTTCACTTGTCTTGAAAATTTCTCAACTCTTCTGTAACTTTCCTCTTCTTAGGTCCTATTTGTTTACTAGTTGATGCCATCCAAACGTATGTCTTGAACTGAAACAGACAATTTTTTTTCTTTTTCTTTTTTTTCCCATAAGTTGGGAACTGACAAAGAGACCACACAGTAATCAGAGTTTTGTAATTTTTTATATATGTGATGCATGAAGCTCAAGATCAAATATCAGTTATCTAAAATAGTTCAATGCAGCTCTCAAAAATTCCCCACAAAATCTACCTTAAAGTTCACGGAAGTTGTTTAACACCATAAAGCATGTACACTGTTTTGATGGGCTGTGTGGCTTTGTGGTAGGATGCCAGGTTGTCACATGGGTGGCCTTCGATTTCCAGGTAAAGTAAATTTTTGAAACAAATTTTCATGTTCCATGGCCATTTCCGTGAAGTTTTTCTTTTAAACAGTCCATAAAATTAAAAATTAAAGCTAAACTGACCTCTTCAGAGAATGTTGACATGAGGGAGGAATTTCAGGTAAGGATCAAAAGGTAGTCCCATTTCAACAACCCATATTTATGGATGTTTGCTGATGCACTGTGATGCTTGGGAAGGTGTCATCATTGAGTGACTAAAGGAGGATACAAGATGACAGACAAAATTTCTAGTTGTTGGCATGAATGGCAGCTTTCTCTAAATTTAGAAAAATGTAAGTTAATATGGATGGGTAGGAAAAATAATCCTGTAATGTTCAAGTACAGCATTAGTAGTGTGATCCATGACACAGTCAGATTGATTAAATATCTGATGGAGAGCCCTATGAAATGGAATGAGCACATCAGGTTCATAATAGGAAAGTGAACGCTCAACTTTGTTTCATTGGGAGAATTTTGGGAAAGCATATGTCATCTATAAAGAATATGGTGTAAACAATGCTAGTATGATCCACTCTTGAGTGCTGCTTAAGTATTTGGGATCCCCACCGAGTTAAATCAAAGAAATAGAGTGAAGCAGTTCAGAGGCTTGTTGCTAGATTTGTCACTGGTAGATTCAATAAGCATGCAAGTATTATGGAGGTGCTTTGTCAACTCAAATGGGAATCCCTGGAGGGAAGGTGATACTCTTTTTGTGGGGCACTATTGCAGAAATTTAGAGAAATGGCATTTGAGCCCAAATGCAGAATGATTTTATTGCTGCCAGCATACATTTCACATAAGGACCACAAAGATAAGATGAGAGACATTAGGGTTTGTATGGAGGCTTTTAGACATTTGTTTTTCCCTCAGTCTATCACTGTGTGGAACAGAAAAGGAAATGGTTAGTAATGGAACATGCTACCTTCTGTCATACACCATAAAGTAGCTTGCAGAGTATGTATTTAGATGTAGATGTTTTGGATACATGTATGAATTAAAAATTAAACATATTTTGGGTAATGCTTTCTGCACATTACCAATACCAGCAATTGTTTCTCATGTCTCCTACATTTTAGATAGATTTCAGTGTTAAATTTCCAGTCAATGTAGTTAGTGATACCAGTTAAATATACTAAATCAAACAGTGATTAACAAGTATCATGGTGTTACCATTTTCCACATAAAGTATATAAATACTTGTTTTATATATTTTCTCTCATCCATGCATTAATTAGAGAACATATTGTGTAACATGCTCTTGCAGTAAGAAATATATGTCTTGTGACACATCCACTGTTCAGATGCTCATAGGTTTTTTTTTTATATAAAATTGAAAGGCATTCCCACTTTGATAGATTGAGAATTTTGTACATAACCAATTTTGAATACTGGATTCATTGTCTTCTTCTCTGGGGTATAATGGTCTTAGTAGCTGCTCACAGGAGCTGCAAAACTCTTAGATTGAGTGATAAATACTACTTATATAAATGAAACTTGGTTTAATGGAAATAAGAGTTGCATATTTCCATGTTAAATAACTTCAAAATTATCTTAATAATATAGAACATAAACAGCAGAGCATGAAGCATGACATTTTCGTATAAACAGTCTCATTTTCAGTTACTGTCTTACAAATGAATTGATTGCTACCTCCTGGTATCAGAGAGTTCAAAATATGTGTTAAGCTTTATTACAATGTAACTGCTAAATTACTTCTGAAAATTACCCATATTCATGTTAATATCATTTGATTTCCTTGTTTTCATTCTTTGGCTTTCATTAAATAAATGATTTGGAATACTCTGCTGCTTATCTGGCAAGAACTATAAAGTTATAGTGTGAGATCTGTGACTATTTTTGTAGTAAATACTGTTTACTTAAAATAAATAAACAGTCCTTACGACAAAAATGGTCATAGTTCTCAGGCTATAAACCTGATGTTCTTGAGAGATCAGCAGTGAAATATTTCAAATCATGTTGTTAATGAAAAACAAAGTATGGAAACAGGAAACTGTCTGAACTACCAGCTTACATTGAAGTGCAATATTAGTAACAAAAAATACAGACAGAATGAGAGTGGTAGCTTTTGAAATATTATGTTACCAATTAATGCTGAAGATTGGGTGTGTGAATTGAGTAACCAATGAAGAGGCACTGACCTGAGCCAGGGAGCAGGAAACTTTCTGCAAAAACATGGCTGAAAGAAGGGATTGGTTTAAATGATTAATGGAAAATCTCATATAAAGATGTGAAACAAATACTAACAAAGAGAGAGATGGGCTGGCCAGTACTTACCTCAGCTCAGTACAGCCGATAGATACACAAAAAACAGTACCAAAAATTTACGTTCCTAGCTTTCGGAACAAATGTTCCTTCATCAGGGAGGAGAGAGGGAAAAGAAAGGGAAGAAGGGAAAGTAGATTCAGTTACTCACAACCCAGGTTATGAAGCAACAGGGAAAGGAAAACAGGGAGGGTAGCAAGGATGGAGGCATGGTTGTCAGAGGGAAGCCAAAGATATTCTACTGTAAGTAATGTGCCAGCTTCAAACCAAAGAGGATGCATACAGAAGTAAAGAGGTATATAGTATAAAGATAAACACAACTATGTAGGATGAAAAGATGCATGAATGGCTAAAGAGGAAAGGGATAGAGGAGAAGACTGAAGAGTAAATGGGAGTGAGGTGGTTTAACGTAGGTTCAGTCCAGGGGGATGGCGGGATGAAAGGATGTGTTGGAGTGCAAGTTCCCATCTCCGCAGTTCAGAGGGACTGGTGTTGGGTGGAAGAAGCCAAATGGCACATACAGTGTAGCAGGTTCCTAGAATTATGCTGGAGGGCATGCTCCGCTACTGGGTATTGGACATCTCCTAGGCGGACAGTTCGTCTGTGTCCGTTCATGCGCTCAGCCAGTTTAGTTGTTGTCATACCGATGTAAAAAGCTGTGCAGTGCAGGCATGTCAGTTGATAAATGACATGTGTAGTTTCACATGTGGCCCTGCCTTGAATTGTGTATATTTTACCAGTAGCGGGGCTGGAGTAGGTGGTTGTGGGGGGATGCATGGGGCAGGTTTTGCAGCGGGGGTCGGTTACAGGGGTAGGAACCGCTGGGTAGAGAAGGTAGTCTGGGAATATTGTAGGGTTTAACAAGGATGTTACAGAGGTTAGGGGGGCGACGAAAGGCAACTCTGGGTGGTGTGGGGAGAATTTTGTCAAGGGATGATCTCATTTCAGGGGCTGACTTGAGAAAGTCAAATCCCTGGCGGAGTAATTTGTTGATGTTTTCAAGGCCAGGATAATATTGGGTGACAAGGGGGATGCTTCTGTGTGGTCTGGGGATAGGAACATTGTTGTTGGACGGGGAGGAATGTATTGCTCGGGAGATCTGTTTGTGGACAAGGTCTGCAGGATAGTTGCGGGAGAGGAAAGCACTGGTTATTGGTGTAATTGTTGAGGGATTCGTCACTGGAGCAGATACGTTTGCCACGAATACCTAGGCTATAGGGAAGGGAGCGTTTGATGTGGAATGGATGGCAGCTATCAAAGTGAAGGTACTGTAGTTTGTTTGTGGGTTTGATATGGACAGAGGTGTGGATGTGAGCTTCAACAAGATGAAGGTCAACATCCAGGAAGGTGGCTTGGGTTTTGGAGAAGGACCAGGTGAAATTCAGATTCGAAAAGGAGTTGAGGTTATGGAGGAAATTAAGGAGTGTTTCTTCACCATGAGTCCAGACCACAAAGATGTCATCTATAAACCTATACCAGGCCAGGGGAAGCAGCTGTTGGGTCTTCAGGAAAGCCTCCTCCATGCGGCCCATGAAAAGGTTGGCATAGGACGGAGCCATCCTGGTTCCCATGGCCGTTCCCCTGATTTGTTTGTAGATCTGGCCTTCAAAAGTGAAGTAATTATGGGTGAGGATGAAGTTGGTAAGTGTGATAAGGGACGAGGTTTTTGGAAGATCTTCGGGTGGGTGTTGGGAGAGGTAGTGCTCAAGGGCAGAGAGACCATGGGTATGTGGGATGTTTGTGTAAAGGGACGTAGCATCCATGGTGACAAGAAAGGTTTCAGGTGAGAGAGGAGTGGGAATGGATTTGAGGCGTTCTAGGAAGTGGTTTGTGTCTTTGAGGTAGGATGGGAGTCTGCGGGTGATAGGTTGGAGGTGTTGGTCTACCAGAGCTGAGATACGTTCTGTTGGGGCTTTGAAGCCTGCCACAATGGGACGGCCAGGATGAACTCCCGCAACTATCCTGCAGACCTTGTCCACAAACAGATCTCCCGAGCAATACATTCCTCCCTATTCAACAACAATGTTCCTATCCCCAGACCACACAGAAGCATCCCCCTTGTCACCCAATATTATCCTGGCCTCGAAAACATCAACAAATTACTCCGCCAGGGATTTGACTTTCTCAAGTCAACCCCTGAAATGAGATCATCCCTTGACAAAATTCTCCCCACACCACCCAGAGTTGCCTTTCGTTGCCCCCCTAACCTCTGTAACATCCTTGTTAAACCCTACAATATTCCCAGACTACCTTCTCTACCCAGTGGTTCCCACCCCCTGTAACAGACCCCGCTGCAAAACCTGCCCCATGCATCCCCCCACAACCACCTACTCCAGCCCCGCTACAGGTAAAATATACACAATTCAAGGCAGGGCCACATGTGAAACTACACATGTCATTTATCAACTGACATGCCTGCACTGCACAGCCTTTTACATCGGTATGACAACAACTAAACTGGCTGAGCGCATGAACGGACACAGACGAACTGTCCGCCTAGGAGATGTCCAATACCCAGTAGCGGAGCATGCCCTCCAGCATAATTCTAGGAACCTGCTACACTGTATGTGCCATTTGGCTTCTTCCACCCGACATCAGTCCCTCTGAACTGCGGAGATGGGAACTTGCACTCCAACACATCCTTTCATCCCGCCACCCCCTCTGGACTGAACCTACGTTAAACCACCTCACTCCCATTTACTCTTCAGTCTTCTCCTCTTTCCCTTTCCTCTTTAGCCATTCACGCATCTTTTCATCCTACATAGTTGTGTTTATCTTTATACTATATACCTCTTTACTTCTGTATGCATCCTCTTTGGTTTGAAGCTGGCACAGTACTTACAGTAGAATATCTTTGGCTTCCCTCTGACAACCATGCCTCCATCCTTGCTACCCTCCCTGTTTTCCTTTCCCTGTTGCTTCATAACCTGGGATGTGAGTAACTGAATCTACTTTCCCTTCTTCCCTTTCTTTCCCCTCTCTCCTCCCTGATGAAGGAACATTTGTTCCGAAAGCTAGGAACGTAAATTTTTGGTACTGTTTTTTGTGTATCTATCGGCTGTACTGAGCTGAGGTAAGTACTGGCCAGCCCCTCTATCTCTTTGTTAGAAGGGATTGGTTGATAGAATACATCCTGAGGTACCAAAGAACAGTTATTTTTATATTGTAAGGAAGCAATGGTGGTTAAAATTGTAGAACTAGACCAAGGCTTGACAGTTGCAAGCAAGTTTCAGTGGTTGTAGTTTGCAATAGATATGCAGATATTAAGAAGATAGACTATTATGGACAGCTGCATGAAATCAGTCTTCAGACTGGAGAGGAAAGAAAGAACATAAGCTATTTTTGTGTATGAGGACCCCAGAGGTCAAGCGGTCTAAGAGACAAAATCATAGTTTCGAGAAAACACATGTCAAAGTTTTTCGTAGGAGGGGACATGAGATTTTCACCATTTCGAACATTTCGGACAAGTACTCCAGTCCTTAGCCTTTTATTACCAATGATAATAAGCAGGTAGAAAACCTGGTTTATAGTTGATAGGTACAAAGAATGGACAAACACACTTAGACCCCTTTACCTCTCACTTACAACAGAATAAAATGATAATACTCAGAGTACATACTGAACATAACAGAGATTTATTGTTATAACAGGATACAGTATTGCATCAATAGTGTACTGATTGATTTACAAAATACAAATATTCGGGTTTAACACTTATCAATATGTATCACAGTCGTTAACTATGTCATACATGTTACACATAGATGTTATACAAGTCCGTAGTGACATCATCATCACCATCATCATCATCATCCACATGAGTGCTAGGCTTAAATGGTTCACCAGTCTTTGTTTCATGGAATAAATTTTTATAAAATTGGTGGTGTATCAGTGGCACAAATTGCAGAACTTCCATCAGGTCTTCATATTTTGTGTATGTTAGCTTTGGCTTCACAGCAGTGGATTGAAGACTGAGACATTGTTTAGGCATTTTTCCTGTTCTTTTTTTTCCCATTGGCAGTTTCTGGTAAGGCAGAATACCTTCAGCTGATGTCTTATAAAGAAGGGTATTTGGGTTTCCCCTTTCAAAAAGAAGTACCTGCATTCCTCGTATCCCTGGCACAGACTTCCTAAAGTACCAGTTTAGTGGTTGCAGATCAATGAAGTCCTCATCCGTCATTTCATAACAACAAATTTTTGACTTGCTGCAGCAGCCAGATTCATCCAGTCTTCCAGTATATAAATGTCGCATTGGTTCCTCTTTCTTTTAAGTTCAATGATCCCAAAATCCTGATCACATTCATTGTATGAATGTCCAGAAATGAGGAAATAGTGATCAACAGTTCAATTTGGGTGTTTGTAACAATATAACACCAAAATTTTACTATTAGATGGCTCTTGTTCTGGCCTCCACAGTTGTCACTGAAGGCTGAGATGTGCTTCACAGTGTGATGAAGACTCTGGATATACTTCAGCAGGCAAGATCCTATCTCCTGGCAACCCCTACTTGCCTGTCCTTCATGCCACATAAACATATGGGCAGTTCCACTGGTTAAGTTGTGAATATTGAGGTTGTATGTCCACAACTGTCGTATATAGTAGGCTTTCGATTTGTCACATGTGGTGTCGGCAATGTCTTTTGAATATCAAAGCATATTTCAATGTGGTTGTCGTCCTTTAATTCCTTGCATTTGCTTTTGGCTTCTTTTCCTGCTTCTGCCTTCCTGAGATGAAATTCTTTTTAAACTCCAGCTGCCTTTTTTCCATCAGGCGTACCATGTACACTTTTCATTTGCAACCTGTCACTAATTACAAAGGTATCGGTATGAGGCCTGTAAAAGCTTAGGTTAAATTCTGTCCTGAATATATGTCTGTACAAACTTTCATTTTCAGGTTTCACTTTTTTGTCTTTGTAAGAATTTTTGGTTTGGAGCTCTTGCTCTACTGTAATGGCTTGAGTACATCAGGAATCTTCTTCCTATATGCTCCTTGATTATTGCAATTCTGTTTGCTGGAATTTTATTTGAGGGCTCCTTCCTTCCCTGTTTGTCACATGGTGAAATTCCAGATGGGTTTGATTTTTTGTTAATGATAACATTTCTTATCCTTTTGTTAGATATGTCAAGCGTTTTTACAAAAAAGGCTTTGAACACTCTAAAACCATCTAGTTTATCAATACATGATTTGTCTTTGTGCACAACAACTGGTTTTCTTCCTCAACACAGGCTGTATGTCTGTGGTACCATTCAAGAACGATGTCTGAAGTTCCCAGCTACTTAGTTTCCAATAACTCTAAATATTACTTCCCTCTGCTCATGGGGAATATTTTCATTACATTTGTACTTACATAGGTGATCGTATTCATGTAACTTTCTAGCCCCATGCAGCGTCATATAACGATCAACATAAGCCTGTCCTGTGTTCCTCAATTTCTTCCTCTTCTGAGATTTCCTGGTGTGCTCCCTTCTTTCCCTTTGTTCCTGGGCTGAGGTTCAGGGGCAATACCATTGGCCGGCAAGTCCTAAATTTGACCAGGTCTTTGTTCTGCTTCTTCTTCTGTGTCATCTAAAAATAATGTATACTAAATCAGGGTTTTTATAACATCAGCTAACAATGTTGTGGTATCTTAAATTGTATTGAAATGTAAACACAAAAATAAATGTGTTAGATATGTAGCTTTAGGAATATCTAACTTACAAAGGTAATGTACCTGAAGAAGCCTCACTGGTTTCATCATCGTCATCACAAGAATTCCAATCATTGTCTGTGTCAGAATCATGACCATCTCCAAACAGTGGTGCATCACTGCTACTACTAATATAACTATCATTGTCATTATTGGTATCACCATGACTGTTTCTGTTATCAGCCTTGGGCATAAGATCTGGAAACAACTACTTTTTTAAAACAAATTCATACACAATTTCATTGTTTGTTGCTACACAGATGAGAGGCCTAAAGTTTCCATACTTCTACTATTAAATAAGTAAATTGTTACCCAGTTATAAATATGTTGATCATTTGCAGCTTAGGCTGAACATCTTTCTCCTACCAATTCATTGTATACAAATCATGTATTTACAATTACTTTGTATGAAATGCCCAAATGTGACTAAGCACAGCACGAAATGGTCACGTGTCAGCTAGTCTTGTATGAAAGATAATGTGGTGACACACATTGTCACTATCACTGATGTCTGCTTCTACAAACAGAATCTATTGCACTGTTTGGTGGTAAAGGCATCCTAGTGATATTGGACTTCTAGTGCACCACTGTTTAACTACAACCCACCAAGTAGCCAAGGGGCTTCATGCTAAATGACAGGTACTGTCGATAAAATCACTAGGATTCCTTTACCACCAAACAGATTAGTATTATCACGTCCCATTCCTGTACTTAACCAATTTTTGTCAAAAATGTCACTTGGACCCCTTGACCTCTGGGGTCCTCATATGCAATCTACACTATAGACAACTAACGCAACCCACACTGGTTTATTTGGCTAAGTGAGATATATTGCAGAAAGCTTCCCAGAGAAGTGCAAGCCATCCTCAATAAAGCAGTCAAATCAAGACCAGCTCATTCAGTATCAGAGTGCAGCCAGTTACCGACAGAGTCCAGAGAGTATACACCTACAAACCAAGTCCATAGTCAGAGCCAAAACAATAGATGATCAGCTTGAACTTCAATCCACACTGCAATCAAATTACAACAGGTTCAGTCCAGCCCTGGGCCAGCTAATATGGAGGAGTCTAGTAGGTGTGGCCTCATCAGAGGGTGCTCCTACTGGTAGTCGCCATCTGGATATCAGTGCCATGCTGGCTGACATCAGTGTTTGCAAGCTACTCAGTTTCCATTGTGATGTGGCACTCCTACCTCCCCACCCAACCAGCAGTGACAAGTCAGGGAGAAAAAGATGGTAGAACATGATCCACTGGAGCCACCCCTGGGAGAGGCAGCAGACTGGTGTCGGTGGATGGCACTCCAGAAGGCCAGAAGAGGATGAAGCCACTGTGGCACTGGAAGCTACAATGGTGGTGGAGAAGCAGTTGGCTGTTGACCAGGATAGTGGAGCCAAAGTTTATTTTGACAGTGGTGCAGCAGGCCTTGGGTGGAGACCATAATGTACATGAAAGATGGAGGTCATTCTGTGGATCAGGAAAGGAGAGGTCCCAATGATGAGACTCCCCAAGAGTACATAATGAGGGCAGCCTTGAAGTCACTTCACCAGGCTGCAACCTTTAATTGATCTGGCACTGTGAGTTACCAAAATACACTCCTGGAAATGGAAAAAAGAACACATTGACACCGGTGTGTCAGACCCACCATACTTGCTCCGGACACTGCAAGAGGGCTGTACAAGCAATGATCACACGCACAGCACAGCGGACACACCAGGAACCGCGGTGTTGGCCGTCGAATGGCGCTAGCTGCGCAGCATTTGTACACCGCCGCCGTCAGTGTCAGCCAGTTTGCCGTGGCATACGGAGCTCCATCGCAGTCTTTAACACTGGTAGCATGCCGCGACAGCGTGGACGTGAACCGTATGTGCAGTTGACGGACTTTGAGCGAGGGCGTATAGTGGGCATGCGGGAGGCCGGGTGGACGTACTGCCGAATTGCTCAACACGTGGGGCGTGAGGTCTCCACAGTACATCGATGTTGTCGCCAGTGGTCAGCGGAAGGTGCACGTGCCCGTCGACCTGGGACCGGACCGCAGTGACGCACGGATGCACGCCAAGACCGTAGGATCCTACGCAGTGCCGTAGGGGACCGCACCGCCATTTCCCAGCAAATTAGGGACACTGTTGCTCCTGGGGTATCAGCGAGGACCATTCGCAACCGTCTCCATGAAGCTGGGCTACGGTCCCGCACACCATTAGGCCATCTTCCGCTCACGCCCCAACATCGTGCAGCCCGCCTCCAGTGGTGTCGCGACAGGCGTGAATGGAGCGACGAATGGAGACGTGTCGTCTTCAGCGATGAGAGTCGCTTCTGCCTTGGTGCCAATGATGGTCGTATGCGTGTTTGGCGCCGTGCAGGTGAGCGCCACAATCAGGACTGCATACGACCGAGGCACACAGGGCCAACACCCGGCATCATGGTGTGGGGAGCGATCTCCTACACTGGCCGTACACCACTGGTGATCGTCGAGGGGACACTGAATAGTGCACGGTACATCCAAACCGTCATCGAACCCACCGTTCTACCATTCCTAGACCGGCAAGGGAACTTGCTGTTCCAACAGGACAATGCACGTCCGCATGTATCCCGTGCCACCCAACGTGCTCTAGAAGGTGTAAGTCAACTACCTTGGCCAGCAAGATCTCCGGATCTGTCCCCCATTGAGCATGTTTGGGACTGGATGAAGCGTCGTCTCACGCGGTCTGCACGTCCAGCACGAACGCTGGTCCAACTGAGGCGCCAGGTGGAAATGGCATGGCAAGCCGTTCCACAGGACTACATCCAGCATCTCTACGATCGTCTCCATGGGAGAATACCAGCCTGCATTGCTGCGAAAGGTAGATATACACTGTACTAGTGCCGACATTGTGCATGCTCTGTTGCCTGTGTCTATGTGCCTGTGGTTCTGTCAGTGTGATCATGTGATGTATCTGACCCCAGGAATGTGTCAATAAAGTTTCCCCTTCCTGGGACAATGAATTCACGGTGTTCTTATTTCAATTTCCAGGAGTGTATTACAGGTGGCATTAGGTGCAATGTTGGAATCATCTCCTTGCATAGTTAAGTCTTGAAAGTGCTGAAAAGGCATTCCACATGACTGTTGGAGACTGGACAAAGGAGCATTTTACAAAGGTGTTGATACCATTATGGGCACAAAACTGTGTGGAATTTTTTCCAAAGCTGTTATCATGGAGCTGAAGTGACCTGGCACATGCTGAACACAAAAGTGAAGTGAAAAAATGAATCAACCACAACCAACTATATGAAACCCAAAAACCGGCCAGTGAAATCTAGCTGGATACACTCCCACAGCTCCACAGGATGAGGCCTAGGAGAGAACCATTGGGGAGGACCAGCGGCATGGGCCTGACAGAAAAATTATTGACAGAGAAGGTCAGTGATGTCAGAATCAGTACTGGGCCAGAACACAGGTTGTCATGCCATGCTTTTCATCTGGTACGTGCCCTAACAGGCAGTGTGCAGATGTTGCAGCTCTCATGATGAAAGAGATAGAGGGATAAGTATATTGTGGTGCATCTCATCTGAGATCCACAACAGAACCCCTTGATTTAGGTGCAGTTGATTTCAATGTGGCCAGTAGCTGAGAAAATCAAGACCAGCAGGTTTGATCAGCCTTCCATTTTACACAAAATGAGTGAGGTTGTATAACATAGGGTCATGATAGATGGTGTATGTGAAGTCACATTATGTCAAGGGGAAAGCTGAACAGCTGAATCCAGATCTGCATGAAGTTTAAAACACACCAGTTCATGCTGGTCAAAAACTAGGTCGGTCCCCATGGGCATGGGGCTGTCAGAACAGCGCATTCACATTAGCCTGTAACCTCACTTATCGACAGTGGATAAAATAGTGAAAAATAGATAAGTGCAGCACACAGTATGTAAACTTGCTGTTATTTGTACAAGTATGCCTTCGGTAGCTGCACCTCCATCATATCTGGCTATTAATAATGCAGTCCACATCAGGTTTGTAGTTCAGACACTTTACTTGTACTTTGGTTCCGATTGAAATACAGTTTATGGGCAGATCAAATCTCATGTATTATAATTGCAATGCAGATAAACAACCAGTTGCATATTGCATTGCTGTCCTGTGATATTGTTAGAGTGTTGTATCCCAACACTGAAGAAACTATTCACAGAAGTTAATGTATGGCAAACTGATAAGTAACACAGTTCCTAAATCATTGTTCTTGAAATCTAACAGTCATATCAAAATGAAAACAATGTGCACAGTAATTATCATTCGGAAATATCACAGGTCACAGCTTGACCCTATTGTCACAACTAAGTATTATTGAAATTTAACACAGTCCATAATAATAATTACACCTTCACTGTCCAGTGAATCATTTGAACAGTCAATAAAATTCACAGACAAGAGCTTTAGATAAAATGCAGTACATTTTGTTACTTCTAATTTATTCTCATCTGTGGTACATTTTCTCATATTTGTTGACATATGACTTGCTTCTTTCAAACTCACTGCAGATTGACTTTAAATGGCTTCCAACAAGTTCACATTAACTCCACCAACCTCCAACAGTACCTGCATTTTGACAGCCACCATCCCTTCCACACCAAAACATCCCTCCCAAACCAAAATATCCCTTCCACACTGCGTGGCCACCAGGGGACAGCATACCTGCAGTGACAGGACCTCCCTTTCCCAGTATGCTGAAGGTCTCACTAAGGGCCTCATGGTCACGCACTATCCCTGACCTAGACCGAAAACAAATCTCCCATGCCATTTCCCCCACTCACCCCAAATCCTCCCACCACACCAAGAACCAGTTACAAAGGACCACCACATTCATCACCGAGTACCACCCTGGCCTAGAACAGCTGAAATACATCCTCCATGAATGCTTTAATTATCCCTTAGCATGCTCTGAAATAAGGGACATCCTACCTAAGATCTTTCCCACTTCTCCTAAACTGGTACTCCACTGCCCACCCAACCTCTGCAACATCTTAATCCATCCCTATGCCACTCGCAATCCCAACCCCTTGCCACAAGGGTCATATTCTTAAGGAAGACCCAGGAGCAAGATTTACCCAATCCAACCATCCAGCACTTCCTATTACCATCCTGTCACAGGCTTATCCTACACCTTCAGAGGTAGGCCACCTGTGAAAGCAGCCATGTTGTATAGCAGCTCTGTTGCAATAACTGCATAGCTTTTTATATTGGTATGACTACCAGCTGGCAGTCCACCAGGATGAATTACCTCTGCCAAACTGTGGCAAAGAGCAAAGTGGACCACCCTGTGGCACATTATGCAACTGAACATAACGTGCTTGATTTTAATGGCTGTTTCACATCCCAAGCTATCAGGAACCTCGCCTCCACCACCAGCTTTTTCTGAACTATCAGATGGGAGTTATTCTTACAATGTATTCTCTGCTCTTGAAATTATCCCAGCATCAATCTATGATAACCTACTGCTCCACGCCCTCCACACAACATTTCTGTCCTATAACTCTCTCCCAGTTCATGTCCTTTCACCCTCATTGAGCTTGTTCTCTACCAATGCCGCCACCAGTCTTTTACCCTCTCTGGTCCTCTTCTTTTCCGGTCCCCATTCCCCACCCCTCCTTCCTCACGCTACCCAACATTGGCCGAGCCTTGCCCTGCCACCTTCTACAGCAATCACTGCCCGACAGCGGCCTTCTCCCCTCCCCCATCTCCCACCCCCACCCCCACCAGTACCCTGCTATCCCTGCCCTGCCCCTGATTGCTCCTTTTGTTCAACAGAGTAAATTCAGTCCAGCTAAAGTGGCCAGAGATGGCTGTCATGTGTGCCTGAGCTGTGCCATCTCATGTGAACATGCATATGTGTGTTATATTTTATTTTCTGAAGAAGCCTTTGGCCAAAAGTTAAGTGTGTAATAACCTTTTTGTTGCGCTTGTCTGCAACTCATTGTCTCATTGTGTAATTGTTGATATTCCTATCTGGACTTTCCATTGCTACATATTTGTCAAATTGTCACAATGGTTTACTTCAAATAATGGAATTGGAATTGGATCTGTTTCATGTCCTCCTGTACATGAACTTGGATCACCATTTCATGTAAGTGAACTCAAAAGTCAAAATGTCAGTCAAATTTGCAAAATACTACTTAATACTTCTCATAAATTCTATTTCATTAATGGCAAATCCACTCTGCAGATTCAAATTACTGTTTACACATTGTAATTAGTTACTCAATTAACAAAAGTCTTATTCATTTTTACTGATCATCATTCTTATTGAAAACTTCAGTAGCAACTACTAACTGCAAGAAAATTGGATATGCAGCAGAACATTATTAGTACTTCATCAAAATATTACTCTTCTATTCAATTTTCATATCCACTATTGTTGCCTAACTCACCAAGGTGTTCAACACTGTAGGAAAATATAGATCTCTACTTACCATAAAGAAGAAGCATTAAGCTGCATCAGGCATAATTAAGACATGTATGCAAAGCTTTTAGCAACAACTTTTGTCAGCAAAAGAGAAAAAGAGAAACACACACCATTCAAACACTCAATCAACCACATCTCACACACTCATGACTGCCTTATGCAGCAACTCAGCCCAGATTCTGGCCTGAGCTGCCGGAATTGCTGATCATGTGTGTGTGTGAGGTGAGCTTGCTTCTGTGTGTGAATGGTGTGTGTTTCTTTGTTTCTCTTTTGCTGATGATGGCAGCGGCCAAATGCTTTGTGTATGTGTCTTTTAATTGTGCCTGTCTGCAACTTAATATGTCTTCTTTATGATAAATAGCTGTCTGTTGTTTCCTATATTGTTGATATTCCTAATGGAGTTTCCATTGTTTCATTTCTTCAAGGTGTTCCATTATACAAAATCATATGTATCTTTACACAGTTAACACACACATAAACGATGGTTGTAACTGGCAAGCTTTTGGAGTCAGTAGTTCCTTCTTCAGGCAGAAGGGTTGAAAGGGAAGGAAGAAGGGTGAAGAAGAAGGATGGGAGAAGTCTAGGAAAAGGGATAGATTTTGGGAAAGTCACCTAGAGATGCAGGTCAGGGGAGACTTGCCACGCGTGGTGGGGAGGAAAGACTGGTTTTTGGGGACTGCATCAGACAAGATTTGAAAACACAAGAGTTTAAAGTTGGAAGATAGGGTAATGTGCAGACAGAGATTACTGCTTAAATAACTCACACGTGATTTAACCAAACTGAGAAATAGTTCAAATGGTTGTGAATCACCTTTCAAACATATTACAGATCATACAAACAGTTTTAAGTCAGTTACATTCTTAAAGACAAAAATTCTATAATACTTAGTATAGGCATAAGCATTATCATGTGCAGTTCAGATAATTTTGATCATACATGCAAAAATTTCTTAGTTTCATCGTTAATCTTGCTAGATTTTTCTTTTGTCTTCACCAGGAAGGCTTCTCCAGTCATTTTGGTTGTGTCTGGTCTTCCTTCCTAATGCCTTCTTCTTCATCACTTCTTTGGCGAATGTAGCTTTCTCACCTTTTTCTACTTCTTTTATCATTGGAAAATCCACCTCTTCTCTAATAATGTTAGTTGGTCTCTCACCAAACATAAGTTCAGATGGTGCAAAACCAGTGGATTCGTTTCATAAATTACTAATAATGTTTTAAAAATGCTGTATGTGACTAGCCCATGCTGTGCGTTTTGCAAATCTTCATGAGTGAGTCTGTCTAGTTCTGTCTTGAGGGTGTACTTTACAAGCTGAGGCGCCATGTGAGACATGAAGAATTGTCGTCTAGGTATTACATGAAGAATGCGGTGAGTTTCAAAATCAGTTTCTTTCTGTAACCCAGGTAAGAAGATTTGAGTGTACCTATCACAGAGAGTGACACAAGGTCCTCATATTGCATGGAATATATTGTTTCAAGAACCGTAAGTCCAAAAGCATGGAAAGGTTCTGTCATAAAATCATTGTCCACTTTGGGGTCAGCTACCTCGAGAATATTTACTAGACATGTGATTTGTTGTAAGTGCATAAAACTTAAAGATTTTCTAACAAGGGTCCTTGACAGTGTCCATAGGCCTAAAGGTTGGTCTCAGTTGCCTGCAAGTGCAGCAACCTAAAACTTAAATAAGTGGTTTGGTTTAGCACAAGCACAGAAGTGTCAGGATCAAGGAGTAAATTTCTGAGCTTTTGCCTATGAATGCATCTAAGCACATTTTCTGGACTACATTATGAGAAGTCTGACTTTTGCAGATTTAAGACTCACTTGGTTCACATTCACAGGTAGGGTACATTTGCAGAGGAGCTATTAAAATGTGTATCTTGCAAGTGTCCACTTTTGCCATGCATGTTGTGCACCAACTGACCACATGCTGCAAATGTGGTGAAGGGTACAATGCTTACATCCAGGCTGTGGGGACTTTCACTGCTGGTGGGGTTGCTGATGTGGTCATCCAGGCTATGGAGGAGGTGAGGCCCCTGAAAGAGCTGACATGACATCCTGCATACCCAGTGCTGGGGAATTGATTGCTGCAATGTCTTTTTCCATTATAAAAAAATTCTGAGCTACATGGACAGTTTTATGGCCTTCAGATATCTGCATTATGTCCGTCAGAGAAGGCTCCAATTTCCTCTGTGTGTGGTTTCTCCCATCTGAGTTTGGAGTAAAACTCTGCTTTCAAATATTCCTTTACAAAAGAAAACCTAGGATAATTGCCCCAATTCGACCCTCATACCACTGAAAAGATGAATGAAATAAGTTTTGTCAGTGGTGTTGAGAATTAGCGGAAATCTTTAAAATTGAACAAAGCTCCAGGTCCCAACAGAATCCCTGTCAGATTCTATACTAAATTTGTGGATGAGTTATCCCCTCTTCTCACTATAATGTACTGTAGATCCCTTGAACAAAAAGTTGTGCCCAGTCCTTGGAAAAAAGGCACAGGTAACACCCATCTACAAGAGGGGTAGTAGAAGTGATTCACAAAACTCTCTTACAGATTCCTTGATGTCAGTTTGCTATAGAACTTTATGACATATCCTGTGCTCAAACATAATGAGGTATCTTGAACAAAAGGACATCCTCAATGCCAGCCATCAACAATCATGTGAAACCTTACTCACACTTTTTCCGTATGTCATACTGAAAGCTTTGGATCAAGGCAGTCGGGTATATTCAATGTTTCTGATTACCGAAAAGCATTTGATTCAGTACCACATGTATGCTTATTGTCAGAAGTATGATCATATGGGGTATCAATTGAAATTTGTGATTGGATTGAGAACTTTTTGGTAGGTAGGACACAGCATGGTATCTTGGATGGAGGGTCATTGTCAGATGTAGAAGTAACTTTGAGTGTGCCACAGGAAAGTGCATTGGACCATTGCTGTTCATGTTGTATATTAATGACAGTGCAGACAATATCAATCGTAAAATCAGGCTTTTTTGCAGATGATGCAGTTATCTATAATGAAGTACTACCTGAGAGAAGCTGCATAAATATTTGGTCATATCTTGATAAGATTTCAACATGGTGTAGATTGACAACTTGCTCTAAATGTTCAGAAATGTAAAATTGTGCACTTTGCAAAATGGAGGAACATAGTATCCTATGACTGTCATCTCAATGAGTCATACCTGGGTGTATCAAATGGAGTGATGACATAGGTTCAATTGTGGGTAAAGCAGGTGGTAAACTTTGGATTATTGGTAGAATATTGGGAAAAAGCAGTCAGTCTACAAAAGAGGTTGGTTACAAATCACGTGGAATATTGCTGAAGTGTGTGGGACCCATACCACATAGGGCTAACAGGTGATATTCAATTCATACAGAGAAGAGCAGCACAAATGGTCACAGGTTTGTTTAATCCATGGGAGGGTTACACAGAGATACTGAAAGAATTGAAATGGCAGACTCTCGAAGGCAGATATAAACTATCTTGAGAAAGTCTATTTACAAAGTTTCAAGAACCAGCTTTAAATAATTTGTAAAGTCAGCACTTGGTTGCTCGTGATATAAGCTTGGATTTAAAATGTCGCAACATCCCAAAGTAGCATTGGTTAGAAGCACTTATGTGAGTCATAATTTCAGTAAAGACGGTGACATTTGCTTCTACCTTCAAGCCCAGATAGGTGAAACATTCCGCTCACTCAAATGTCATTCGATCAAGGGTTATTGTGGGCTGTAAGGGTTGGTTAGTGCCATTAAACATATACTTCGTCTTTCCTTCATTAATTCTCAGATCCATCTTCTCTGCACTCAGTTGTTGAAAATGCACTTTGTAGATCTCTAAATGTTCTGCTCATTAAATCCAAGTCATCTGCATATCCCAGCAATTGTACAGACTTATAGTAGATAGTTCCTCTTGTCTGAATACCCAGTTTGCATACCACTTTTTCAGGTGCCTGGTTGAAAAGTAGGCAGGAAAGCCCATCTCTTTGCCTTAGTCCAGTTCGAATGGGAAACTGAGTTGATAGCCTTGACTGCACTTGCACAGTACACTGAGGATACTTTAGGGTGACCTCTATTAAATGCACCAATTTTTCAGTCACTCAAAATTCTTGCATTGCTTCATAAATTTTAGCCCGGTTTATTGTGTCATATGCAGATTTAAAGTCAATGAAATGATGGTGCGCACCAAAATTGAATTCATTGGTCTTTTCTGCTATTTGTGAGACAGTAAATACCTGTTTTACAGTTGACTTTCCTGGTCTGAACCCACATTTATAGCTTCCCATAATATCTTCTGCTATCAGCAAAAGCCTACTAAACAGGATATTTGATAGTACTTTATATATAATATTTAAAAGTGTTATGCCTCTGTAGTTGCTGCATTCAAGTAGATCTCCTTTCTTATGCACCAGACACACTATCCCTACAGTCCATTCTTCTGGTAACTCTTCCTTTTCCCAGATGAGGCACACAATCTTGTAGATCCTATGATTTAGCTCAATTCCTCCAGCTTTCAATATTTCACATGTTATATTGTCAGTCCCTGCTGCTTTGTTGTTCTTCAATTGGGCAATTACTTTGCTCACTTCTCCTTGGGAAGGGGGAGGGACTATGGCATCAACTTCTGGAGTGACTGGGATATCTTCATTAATGGACTCTGAAGCATCCAACAGTTCACTGAAATACTCTACCCAACATTCCAATACGTCTTTATCATTGGTTAGTTGTGCCCCATTTTTACTTTTACACAGGTTGATGTGCGGCTTAAATGCTCCTCTTTCACTATTAATTTTCTGATAAAATTTTCTAACATAATTTGTTTTTCCAATTGTCTCCAGTTCTTCAGTCTGCTTTCTTTTCCAGACCCTTTTCTTTCTCTGATGCAGTTTCTTCTCTTCTTTCCTTTTATCTTGATAATTTCTTACCACTAAGTGAGTACATGATTTCTCAAGCATTTTCCTGTATGCCAGATTTTTCTCCTGACTTATTCTCATACGTTCTTCAGCAAACCAGGAATTCCTTGATTGTTTTCCTTCTTTCCCTAGCACTTCTTCTGCTGCTTTAATGACTGCATCCCTGCAAGAGTTCCATTCCTGATCCAGGTTATCAATTACACTACCGGAGTATAATGCAAGATTCTCAGCAACCTGCTCCGAGTACATTTTAGAGATGTCTTCATTTTTTAACTTCAATACCATGTACTTATTTTGAGGTGTTCCTTTGACTTGTCTTGCTTTGGATATTCAAGCTCTTGGTTTCGCAATTACAAGGTAGTGGTCTGAATTTACATTAACTCCTCTGTAAGTTCGTACATCTAGTAAGTTTGAGGAATGCCTGCCATCAATAATTACATGATGAATTTGGTTGAAGGTATACTGATCAAGGCTACACCATATTGCTTTATGAACCCTTTTGTGTGGGAACTTAGTGCTACCTATAGCCATGTTATGTGACAGTGCAAACTGAATGACTCTGTGGCCATTGTCATTTATGTATTCATAGAGGCTGTGCTTTCCTGTTGCTGGGAGGTAATGTTCTTCTTTACCAATCTGTGCATTGAGGTCTCCAATAATTATTTTAGTGTCATACACAGGGCATCTGTCATAAGTTCTCTCGAGGTTCTCAAAGAGGGTGTCTTTATCCTGGTCATCTGATACTTCTGTGGGTGCATGTATATTGATAAATGAGTAGTTTGAGATTCGAGTACTCAGTCTCATATGTGATCCTATATGTTATTCCAGTGAATCCACTCACTAGGTGTTAAAATTTTTGTCTTACCATGAACCCTGTACCAAATTCATGGTGTCTCTCTGAACCATGGTAGAAAATTATCCAGCTTTCCATATCAAGCACTCCGTGTCCAGTCCATCGTATTTCCTGTAGGGCAATTATGCCTGCTTTGGTTTTATTGAGTTGATCTAGCAGTGACCTCAGGGCCCCCACACTGTACAATGATTGTACATTCCAGGTTCCAATAAACACATCATTTTTTCATTTTCATTTGCCTTTAACAGTGCCATGTCGTCGTCCATAAATCCATCTGGCTTCTTTACTCTGAGGTTTCTGAACAAGAATTTTTTTAAAGGAAGGGGTTGTTAGCTGCTTCCCCAATCCCCAACTTGGAGGACCAGGATTTGTGGGAGCTTTACTCCTTTAGAAAAGCTGGCTTCACTATGCCTGTCTTCAGAAAAAATTGTGCACTTCGCAAAATGGAGAAATGTAGTATCCTATAACTCTAATCTCAATGAGTCACTGTTGGAACCAGCCAACTCATACACATACCTGGGTGTAAAACTTTATAAGGATATCAAATGGAGTGATGACATATGTTCAATTGTGGGTAAAGCAGGTGGTAGACTTCGAATTATTGCTAGAACACTGGGAAAAAGCAGTCAGTCTACAAATGATCTTGGTTACAAATCATGTAGAATATTGCTCAGGTGTGTGGGACCCATACCACATAGGACTAACAGGTGATATTGAATTCATACAGAGAAGAGCAGCACAAATGGTCACAGGTTTGTTTAATCCATGGGATGGTGACACAGAGATACTGAAGAAATGGAAATGGCAGACTCTTGAAGACAGATATAAATTATCTTGAGAAAGTCTAATAACAAAGTTTCAAGAACCAGCTTTAAATGATTACTCTAGGAATATACTACAACACCCTACATATCACTCACACACAGGTCATGACGGTAAAATTAGAATAATTAATGCATGCGCGGAGGCATTCAAACAATCATTCTTCCCATGCCTCATATGTGAATGGAACAGGAAGAAACCCTAATATCTGGTGCAATGGGATGTATCCCTCTGCCATGCACCTCACAGTGGTTTTTAGAGTATAGATCTAGATGTAGATGTAGAAGACTTGCTATAATATCCTCTATTAGAGAGTCAGCATAATTCTGCCCACACAAACATTGAAAATTGCAATTCTTATTTAATCAATATTGATCAGCAGACCAGTCTACATAAGATGGATTGGGCATATCTTTCACTGCAAAAATTCTATCCTGTCTGCAGTAGTGTATTTCTTTCTCAAGAAATATTCTAAATAGTAAAGACAATATTCCAGGCAATCAAGTTCTGCTGGATTCATTAGTGGCTGTAGTTCCTGTATAGTATGACATAGTTCAGTATTTTCTTATGAAAATGTGATCTTTGGTCTTTCCATGTCTAAAATACCACAATCTGTAAAATGTAACTGCATTGGTTGGTGGTAAGTGTCACACTATTCACTTTGTTGGTAAAAGGGTGGAAAAGTGATGGATGTGGATGGCATGCAAGATGTACCAATTCCATTTTTTAACACTTGCACTGCTGGTAATGTTGCTGCCTTTAACTCTTGAAAACCCCATGCAGTTTGCATTAGCAGTTGTTGTAGTTGCTCCCTGGTTGTAAACCCCCATTCTTGCCCAATGACAAGTGTTCAAATTCTGACCTGCATTCATCACAGGGCCCAAGTTGTCACTACTTTTGAAGAGGTCATCTACATTCAAAACCAATGGAGAGTCACCCCTGTTAGTTCAACTGCCTGAGATAAGTTGCAGAACACACACCAGAGTAGTGTGCAAGGTGTCATCAAGTAAGCAATCCAACCCAAGTACAACTTTTGCTGTGTCAGGGCCCAGCCAGTTACTAACAGTCTTAAGAGTAAACAGCCTAAATCAAATCCATAGTGGTAACCAAATGAATAGACAGATCAGCAAGCATTTCCACTGCATAAACACTGCTTCTGAATTATAACTGACTCAGATTGGATATAGGCCAGCTTATAAGCAGGATTCTGTTAGGCATGGTCCTCCTGCTTAGCTGGGTGGTAACGTGCTCACCTCCCATGGAAGCGGGCCTGGGTTTGATTCCCGGCTGGGTTGGAGATTTTCTCCTCTCGGGGACTGGGAATTGTGTTGTACTTATCATCATTTCATTCTCATCACCGGCGCACAAGTCGCCCAATGTGGCGTCGACTGCAATAAGACTTGTACTTGGCGGCCGAACTTCCCCGGATGGGGCCTCCCGGCCAACGATGCCATAAGCTCATTTCATTTGGTAGGTATGGCCTTGTAAGAGGATGCTCCTGGTGAAATCTGCATGTGGCACCGTGGCAGTCAACAGTAATGTGGCACAGCTATTTGGCTTCTATAATGATGTCATGTGGCAACACTACATCTACCAGCTTAATAAAAACCAAATTTCATTTACGCCAGTCTCATCAATGTGGTGGGTGAGCATCTTTCACTCTTCCCTGGAAAAAAAAGACCAATAAATAATTTACAGAAACATAAAAGGGGGCAGCAAGTTTCCATCTAGAGAGCTTTGTAGACCTGTGTCTCAGGGTATTCATGTGACTGAGCAAGCACTGAGGTTATAGCTATTGTGAGGGGAATACTGACTGCTCCAGGGCATTATGTACGAACAGTGAAGATTCCTGTATCCATGTATCCATTTTTTTCTTCAAGGTTGTCATGGTGTCTATGAAGAAAAACTGAAACAGCAGATTGAAAAATAATTGAAATGTAGGTAGAATCAAGCAATGGAAACAATATAAGGAAAAGATAGAGTGCTACTCATTGTGAAGATGACCTGTTGAGTTGCAGACAGGCACACCAAAAGGACAGTTACACATTAAGGTTGCAGGACCCAAAGCCTTCTTCGGAAAATTAAACACATACACATTCATTCACACAAGCAGACACACCTCACACACAAATAACTGGCATATACAGCAGCTTGGACCGGTATACAGCTGCCACGTGGAATGGAAATAGCAATCTGGAGGGGATGACAAGGAGAAGGGATGGATAGCGGGGTACGGCAGAGGGGAGGGATGGGAAGAGGGAAGCACTTTCTGGCAGGGAGTGCAGGGACTCGATTACCAACAGGTGTGGTTTTAGGAGGATGTGGGGCAGTGAAGTGAGAAAGGAGGGGAGGGGGGGGGGGAAGTGTTGAGTGAAAAAGGAGAGGGTGGGCAGTGGGAAAGATAGGAGGGTGTGTTGACAGAGAATAGCACAGAAAGACATTGAGGGAAGAAGAAATGAGAGGAAGTGATAGGACAGAGGGGGCAGAAACTGTTGGGTGGAGGTATAGGAACAGTAGGTTTCTGTAGGTTGAGGCTGAGATAATTTCAGGAGCGCAGAATGTGTTGCAAGGATAAATCCCATGTCCACAGTTCAGAAAAGCTGATGGTGGAGGGGAGAGTCCAGAGGCTAGGGTAGTGATACAGCCATTGAAACCAAGCATGTTATATTATGCTGCATGTTCTGCTCAAGGTGTTCTACTTTGCTCTTGACCACAGCTTAGTGGTGGCCGTTCATACTGGTGGACATCTGGTTGGCAGTCATGCCAATATAAAAAGCTGTGCAATGATTGCAGCAGAACTAGTATACACAGTGTGTCCCAGACCCATTAAGACTGCTTGTGTAAAATTCTTAACTCCAATGCTATCTCTGGATGAGGTGTGGCATTACAATTCATGAAGTTTCAACAGCCTTGGAGAAGGTCAGAGCACTAGCATTGCTGCAGTAGGTGTCCTGGTCGCAAATGTAACAGTATGTGTCCGACATTTATCAGAAAATGGTGATGGAGTAGTGAGGCAACATCAAGTTTCGTGTTACGTTTTGTGTTTGACGTTGAGAATTCATTGAATTCAGCTAGAATACTGAGAGGCAGGTTCCTGGTCACTTTGCCTCAACAAAGCCCCGCCTCACAAAATGAAGATCAATCACAAGTTTCTGGATCACAGTGCTGATCACTCACTACAGTCACCAAAGTTGAACCCTGCCAAATTTGTGTTGTTCCCCAAATTGAAGCTGGCACTGTTACAATGCAGTGAAGGACATCCAAGAAAATTGTACTGCAGTTCTAAATGAAGTTCCAAAAACGGACTGCAGTGACTGTTTGAAAACACTTTTAAAACAATTTCAGCTGTGTGCTGGGTCAGGGGGAGACTAGTGGATTTTATTCTTAATAGCCTCGGTCATAAAGGAACTAACTGTGTATGACATGGCTGCTTCAATGGCTCGGACTCTGTGGGGTACGATAAGCCTGTGCCAGGACTGGACAGATCTTGCACCCAGGTGTTCCACAGGGATAATATCCTAGTGGCAAGGGGTTGGATGGTGAGTGGTGGTGGAAGGATTGGAATTGTCTGGAGAAATGGCATGGGACATCTATTTGGAGACTATGTCTAGGGGATAATGTCTGTCTGTCAAGGGCTTGGTGCAACTGTCAGCATTCTGCGCAAGAGAGCTCTTGTTACTGCAGATATGAAATCTCCAGGTAGCCAGGCTGTTTTGGAGGGATGTTTAGGTGTGAAAGGGATGACAGCTGTTGATATGCAGGTACTATTGGTGGTTGTGGGGCTTAATGTGGACAGAGTTGTGGATGGAGCCATCAGAGAGAAGGAGGTCAATGTCCAGGAAAGTGACATGCTGGGTTGAAGAGGTCTAGATGAAATGGACAGGAGAGAAGGAGTTGAGGTTGTGAAGGAATGGGGATCAGGTGTCTTGGCCAGGATTCCAGATAATGAAGATATGATTAGTGAATCAGAACCATACTAAGGGTTTGGCATTTTGGGAAACTAGATGGCCCATAAACAAGTTGGTGTAGGATGAAGCTATGCATGTGCCCATGGCTGTGCCGTGGATTTGTTTGTGTATCTTCTCTTCGAAGAAGAAGTATTTGTGCGCTAGAAAAAAGTTAGTATGGTGTATAAGGAATGAGGTGATGTGTTTAGATTATGAAGGTATTGGGAAAGGTAGTGTTCAATAGAGGTAAGACCATAGGCATGACAGATGGTGATGAGTAGGGAGGTGCCATTAACAGTGGCGAGTAGGGATCCAGGAGACATAGGGATGGGGATGCTGGAGAGTCAGTGAAGGAAGTGGTTGGTATCATTGAAATGGGAGGTTTCATTATGGGCAACTGGTTGGAGACATTGATCAATGAGTGCCAAAATTCTTTTAGTGGAGGCACAATAAATAGTTACAGTGGGGCATCCAGGAGAGTTGAGTTTGTGGATTTTGAGGATCGTGTGGGTGTGTGGGCTATCATACATGTGAGGCGGGAAATTGATACAGGGGAGAGATGTTCTAGGAAGGCCCTAAGGCTTTATACAGGGATTGGAAGCTATGTTGGACTTCTTGGATAAGATCACTGTGGCAGATGTTATAGGTAGAGGAGTCAGATAATTGCCAGAGACCTTCTGCCAGGTAGTTACTGCAGTTCATGACAGTGGTGGAACATCTGTATGCAGGTAGGATGATTAGGTCAACATTTGTTTTGAAGTTATGTATGGCTGTCATTTCTTCTTCTGAAAGGTTAATGTTCTGATGAAAGGATGTTGGGGATGATGGTGAGGCCAAGTTGGAGGTAAGGAATTCCTGGAAGGTGACCAGAAGGTGGTTAGGTGGGAGAGGGGAAAGATGATGATCAGATAGTGATATGAACTGGGGGAGATAGTGTTCAGTATTGAAATTCGGTTGGCTTTGATTGGGGAGAGTGATGGCAAAGAAGTTTTTCCATTGCAGGGGTCTTTCACATCATCATCATCATCATCATCATCTGTGTTCTGCTAAAAGGCAGGTATTCACATGGTAGTTCTCCAGGCTGTCCCATCTTCTGCCATCCTCTTCAGGTCTGCATAATTTCCTCTTCCCTTTATGTCATCTTGTATCTCCTTCTTCCTCCCAGTCTTCTCCCACAAACCAATCCTTCCAAAGCATCTGCTAGCAAGTGCTCCCTTCTCAATGAATGTCCCAACTAGTTCTCTTTCCTTTCTCTTACAACCTTCAGCAGACATCTACTCTCACCCACCCTTTCCAATACTCTTTCATTACTCACTCTTTCCATCCAGCTTATTCTCTCTTTTATCCTCCACATCCACATCTCAAATGCTTCTAACCTTTTTTCATCCTTCCATCTCAGCATCCATGTTTCTGCCCCATATAGTGACACAATCCAGACAAAACATTTGCCAAGCCTATTCCTTAGTCCTTTATCTAATTTGCCACATAAGAGTTTACTCTTTCTGTTGAATGCCTCCTTCACTATGGCAATTCGAGTTTTCACCTCCTGGTGACATCTCAAGTCTTCAGTTATTGTGCTCCCAAGATATTTAAATGCTCTTACTTGGCTAAAGGTAGATTGTCCTATTTTAATATTGGATAGTCTGCATCTTGTACTGATGATCATACTCTTTGTTTTTGCAGTGTTTATTTGCATCCCATATTCCACACAAGCTTCATTCAGATCTTTCAGCATGTTATTCACTGTCCGCTCACTTTCTGCCACTTATACCATGTCATCAGCAAATCTTATACACTCTATTCTCTTTCCACCAATACATATTCCTCTTTTCCCACCTAAGCCTTTCGCAATAATCCCTTCAATGTATGCATTAAACAACAGTGGGGAAAGACAACAACCTTGTCTAACACTTCGTCCAATGCTGCTTCCTTCTGAAATTTCAGTTCCAATCTTTATCCTTACTTTCTGGTGTAAATATAGATTCTGTAGCAGTGATCTCTCTTTCCAGTCTACTCCTTTCCTCTTCAAAATATCTATCAGCTTGTTCCACTGAACTCTGTCAAAAGCCTTGTCTAAATCTATAAAAACAGCAAAGATTTCTCTACCCTTTTCCATATATCTTTCCCCTATAGTTCTTAGCAGGCCAATAGCATCTCTTGTTCCTTTTCCTCTTCTAAATCCGAACTGCTCCTCTGCAATCCCTCTATCCAGCTTTCCATATAACCTTCTATTCAACACTCTCAGCAAGACTTTAGCTGCATGCGAAATTAGACTGATGGTCCTATGCTCTTCACATTTTTTAGTGTTTCTCTTTTTTCTCTATTGGTATCATAACTGTTGCAAGGAAGTCCTCAGGCCATTCCCCTTTGTCATATATCTTGTTACAGACATAGACTATTTCTTTTCTTGCCTTGTTTCCCAGACTCTTCAACAGTTCTGCTGGCAAATCATCAATTCCACATGCCTTCCTGTTCTTCATCTCCTTCAGCACCTTTTCTACTTCTGCTTCCAAGATGGTGAATCCCTTTTCATCTTCCAGCACATATTGCTCCTCTTCAACCTTTTTTTAATTTTGTATTTCATCCCCCTTGTACAGACATTCAGTGTATTCTTGCCATCTGTTCAAAACCTTCTGTAGTTGTTCTACAAGAGTACCATCCGCTCTTTCTATTTCCATGTTATTCCTCTTTCTTTTACATTCAAAAATTATCTCACTAGCCAGTCTATACATCATTTCATACTTTCTCTCTTTCTCCATTTTCTCTATTTCGTTGCATTTCTGTTTCATCCATTTTTCCCTTGCTTCTTCAGTTTCTCTTTTTAGTTCATTATTCGGTTTCCTGTACCTCTTTTTGCATTCTTCAGTTTCTACACTTTTCCACTTTCTCCGCTCTTCCATCTTTTTCAATGTGTTTTCTGTTATCTATTCTTTCCTGGTACTTTGGGATACTCTAATTCCTAGTACTTCTTTGGCAGAGTCCATGAGTCCTTCCCTCATTTTTATCCATTTGTCATTAACACTTTCATCAACACTACCTCTTTCCCATTTTTCCATAAATCTGTTTTCCAAATCTGATGCCTTTCCTACCTCTTTGAGTCTTTCTGTGTTTAGTCTCTCTTTTGCTTTACCTCTCCAGACTTTTTTCAAATTCACTTGTATTTCTCCCACTACTAGGTTGTGGTATGAATTTATATCTGCTCCTGGATAAGCTTTGGCATTCTTCTAACAGTTCCTAAACCTTTTTTGTATCAGGATGTAGTCCAACTGATATCTTTCCCTATTAAAATTTGATATCCATGTGTAACATCTCCTTTTGTGGTGTTCAAATAATGTGTTCCCCACTGCTAATGAATTTTCCTTACAGAAACTAACTAGTCATTCACCTCTCTCATTTCCTATTCCTAATCCAAATTTTTCTACTGTATCTTCATCTCTTTCTTCACAAATCCAAAATAATTAAAGTCATGTGCAGGGCTAAAGGTGAGACATTTGGATAGGACTGAATCTTCCGCACAGCAGAAGGTTTTGCTGCAAAGACTAACAATAATAGTATGGGAATGTTTCAGCTTTGGATTTGGTGGAGTGTTGGTAGAGAGTTTTGGGGGATACAGAAAGGAAAAAAAGGTCAGTGAGGCAGGCTCAGGGTGCTGTGAGGAGTTAACAAGGAGGAATGCTGTGGTTGGGGAAGGGGTGGGATAGTGGTACCCTGAAATGCCAGTAGGATGTCAGCAGGTTAGATAAATTATGAAGGATGTGTCTGGAATGCTCCTCCAGGTGCTGGATAGCAAGGGCTTCAATTTCAGATATGTGTTGTATGTAGTAGGTATTGCACAGTAGCAGTATCTTGCAGAGGAAGCAGATGTGGTTCTGGGATGCCTGTGCAATGGAGATGCATTTTTGCAGTACCAGGTTTTTGTGGGATGGGGACTAGCAGAATCTGAAAAGGCAATAATCTTTGTGAAAGGAGGATTGGGATCCAAAGAAATGAATTTTTATGGTTAGGTCATTTTGGGAAATTCCATGATTTAGGCAGCATTTAAGAAACAGGGCATGGGACTGGGTTTAAATAGGGAAAGTGATACTTTTCTGAACTGGTGCAGAAATATGGCCCAGGAGTCTGTTGTTGCAGCAGTGCTATAGGTGAAACGGGAATGACATGAAAGTGGGCAAAGGAAGGTGTTAGATGGTCATGAAGGAACTATGGCATAACTGCAGTGAGAAGAACTGCCTTGCTGATTATCCTGAGGGTCCTACCAAGGCCTTTGCAAACAGCCACTATCCCCCAGACCTAGACCACAAATAGATCTCCTGTCCCATTTACCCACACATCCCCAATCCTTTCACAACCCCAAAGAAGCATTATGATAGGAGTGCCCCTTTCACCACCAAGTGCCACACCAGATTCAAACAACTGAACCACATCCTTTGCCAGGCTGACTATCATCATGCCCTGAAATGAGGTAGACCCTTCCCAAGATCCTCCCCAAGATCCTTCCCACCCCACCTAAAGTGGTGTTCTGTCACCACCCCAACCTCCACAACATCCTAGTCCATTCCTATGGCACTCCCAATCCCAGTCCTTTGCCACGGGCACCTCTGCTGCAATCACTCTACAGCTTCTTATTTGGTATAATTACCAACCAGCTGTCCACCAGTATGAACAGCTGCCATCAAACAGTGGCCGAGATCACGGTATGCCACCCTGTGGCACAACATACAGCTGAACATAATGTGCTTGTTTCAATGGCTGCTTCACAACTTGAGCCAGTTGGATTCTCCCTTCCAACACCAGCTTTTCTGAACTGCAGAGATGGTAGTTATCCCTACAACGTATTCTCCACTCTTGAAATTTTCCCACTCTCAACCTTTACTATCCTATTGTACCCACACTCTCCACCCAACAATTTCCACTGCCCTCTGTCATATCATCTCCTCCCTGTTCTCATTCTCCCACCCCCTTTGTGTGTCACCCTCTGCCAATACATCCTCCCAGCTTTCCCCTTGACCACTGCTCTCCATTCCAAAATTAATTTTGTTCTGAACTTTATGTTACAACAAGAGTTTTGATTGAAATAAGCCATCTTGATGATGAAACTGCAAAAACAGGTTAATAATCAATACCATACATAAAAGTGTTAATTACCCAAAAGCCAATTAATTTCAGATGTTCCTACCATGTCATGGAAATTACGTTAAGAATTTCTATGGGTTACTTTCCTAAATTTGCCATTAATATAATAGCTACATCTGTTTACATGTCAACAATGTGACTGGAATAGGAAATAATTACTGTTAGTTAACTGAAATGAACCTTTAGCAAAACTAGTTACTTGAAATCATTTAAATTAATTAGCAAATTATTCTAATATAATTTAGCAAATCTGGACCTGGTCTTATACTTGAAATTACAGAATGATAGCTATATGTTATGGCATATCACTAACTAACACTAATGATAACTAAGAAAGCAAAAAGAAGTCATTTAAAGAGGCAAATAACAAAACAACATGGGAATGGATCCCAGCTTGCTTTGCTACATAAACCCCTGATTGAATTGACCAGATAGGTATTGAAAACAGCTAACTGGAAAATTCAATGCCCCAAAAAACAAAGCATGAAGAATATACATAAGCTTACACAAAGTATGATACATGTATAGAAAACTTTTTTTTAACAAAAATACAACATACGCTTTTGACATTAATCTGGTTATTGGAACTGGGCATAAAACCCCAATATTAAGACCTACAGATTGAATATTATACAGTCACATAAAAGATCACACATTGCATTTGAAAAAAAAAAAAATTCATCATAAATCCTGGATGTCCTATTGTAACTGCTACTGGGCCTACACTGAAAGAATTCCGACACTTATTGACCAATGCCTCCAAGCAGTTGCCCATAATGTAACCTTCCATGTCAATGATACCCATCAGTTCCTTCATCAACTCTCCACCATCTCACCTCCTGGATCCCTACTCATCACTGTTGATGTGACTTACCTATACACTAATGTTCCTCACATCCATGGTCTTATCCCTATTGAATGCAACCTTTCCCAACATCCTTCAGACTCCAAACATACTACCTCATTCCTCATACACCATACTGACTTTTTCCTAACTCACAAATACTTCCCCTTTGAAGAGAAGATATACAAACAAATCCATGGCACAGCCATGGGCACCCACATAGCTTCCTCCTATGCCAACCTGTTTATGGGCCCTCTAGAGGAGGAGACCTTCCTAGTCTCCCAAAGTGCCAAATTCCTAGTATGGTTCTGGTTCACTGATGATATCTTCATAATCTGGACTCATGGACAATACACTCTATCCTCATTCCTTCACAACCTAAACACCTTCTTTCCCATCTATTTCATCCAGTCCTCTTCAACCCCACATGCCACCTTCCTGGACATTGACTTCCTTCTCTCTTATGGCTTTATCCACACCTCTGCCCACATTAAATCCCCCAACCACCAACAGTACCTGCATTGCAACTGCTGTCATCCCTTCCACAGCAAAAAATGCCTCCAATACAGCGTGTTCTGCAGAGGACATCATATTGGCAGTGATTAGAACTCCCTTGCCTTGCACAGTATACTGAGGGTCTCACCAAGGCCTTCCCAGACAGGCATTACCCCTCAGATGTAGTCTGCAAACAGATATCCCCAATCCTCCCATCCCCCCAAAGATGCAGCTACAAAGGAGTGCCACCTTTGCCATCCATTACCACCCCAGACAGGGAACCACATGCTTCATCAGTGCTTTGATTACCTATCACCATGTTCGGAAATAAGGGCATCCTATCCCTCCTAATGTGGTGTTCTGCCATCCACCCAACACCATCAACTGTCTAGTATACTGCTTTGCCACTCTCAGTCCCAACCCTTAACCTCAGGGAGGAAGACCCAGGTGCAAGAGCTGCCCATTCCACCCATCCAGCACTTCCTATTCCAGTCCTGTCACAGGTTTCTCCTACTCTATCAGAAGCCACACCACCTGTGAAAGCAGCCATATCATATACCAGCTCTGCTGCAATCATTGCACAGCCTTTTGCATTGGTGTGACTACTAACCAGCTGTCCACCAATATGAACAGTCGTGGCTGAACTGTGGCCAAGAGCAAAGTAGACCCCTGTGGCACAACATGCAGCTGAACAGAAATTGCTTGATTTCAATGGCTGCTTCACATTCATGGTCTTTTTGATCCTCAGCTCCACTACCAGCTTTTCTGAACTGCAGAAATGAGTTTTCCTTACAACACATTCTCCACTTTGATAATTATCCCAGCCTCAAACTACGGTAATCTACTGTCTCTCCACCCTCCATCCAACAGTTTCTGCCCCTCTGTCTTGTCACTTCCTCCCTACTCTTGTCCCATCACCCTCTTTGTGTGCCGCCTCTGCCTATGCATCTGCCCATCTGTTCCCTTGCCCTCCCCTTTCCTTTATTGCTCCTTGCTTCCCCGCCAACCCCCCCCCCCCCCCTCCCTCCTCCTGCCCTATCCCATCCTCATGTCCCTGCCACACAGCCTCCCAATGTTGTGCTTGTTAGCAGTTTAATCCCTGCATGCTCCACCAGACAACACTCTTCCCTCCGCCCACGAATATCCTGGCATACCTTGCCTTTCCCCACCTTCTCCAGATTGCTGCTTCTGTTCTACATGACAGCTGGATTCTGGTCTGAGATGCTATAGATGGCAGTCATCTATGCGTTGGGTATGCTTGCTTGTACGAATAAATATGTGATTTGTGTGTGTGTGTGTGTGTGTGTGTGTGTGTGTGTGTGTGTGTGTGTTTGAGAGAGACAGAGAGAGAGAGAGAGAGAGAGAGAGAGAGAGAGTGAGAGAGAAAGAGAGAGAGAGAGAGAGAGAGAGAATGTCTTTTTAATAAACATATATTTTATTCACTTATTTGTAAGGTACATCTAGCTGATTACTTAGAGATAAGTTTGTGAAATGTGTCAATTATCTCTGCCTCGTGATGGCTGGGTGTTGTGTGCTGTCCTTAGGTTAGTTAGGTTTAAGTAGTTCTAAGTTCTAGGGGACTGACGACCATAGATGTTAAGTCCCATAGTGCTCAGAGCCATTTGATTTTTGTGTCAATTACAGGAGCAAAAGGCATCTTGGATGTACCACCAGAAAAATTAGAGACAGTGCCAGAAGATAATGTATTTCAATACAAGCAAATATCAGAGTTAATTTCTCTGGAGGACAGAACAGAACCTTGGCATAGTTTATGCTTGTGGATATTACAAGGATTAAATGCAAATCTAGACATTTGTTTGCATATAGAAACAAATTTTCGGATAGAGGTAAGACAAATTGTTGTAAGTATTTATGATTTTCCAAATCTATATTGAATAGGGTGATTTGATTATATTTCATCTTATCATCATTCTTGTAGTGTGCTTATTACACTTAGATGTAGGACAAACATAAACTCAAACTGTTCATATAATTTACATACAGTAGAACATTGATTATTCGAGAACATAAAATGTGTGTTCTTAATTGTCAAGGATGGAATGGGAAGTCCTGGGTTTCTTATTATCTGAGGTTCTTTTTCATCCTACTATTCAACTTTTATAAGATTTGGTGTGATTGTTTTGTAGACATTTATCATATCAGTTCAGTTGTATGTACATGTTCTTAATGGCACTTGTTCTCAGAGAAAATTCTGTCATGCTGCCATTCTGCACTGGATGGTAAGACAATGTCTGTACTTACACCAGTATTTTCTGTGGGAAAAATAAATAGTTAAAAAGGAAATATATAGCAGCTTCACTTTTTGAAAAGTTAGAAGCTATAAAATACAATAATATGAAATTGTTATAGCTTTCATGGCCATCTCTTGCTGTATTACCTGTTGAAACTCATTTTGGTATCTTCAGGCAGCAGTTATTTATTAGTTTTTCTGACATTTACCCATAAAAATGGCTAGCACTGTCCAAAATTCACTCCTCTGTTGCTGGTGGCGGACTGAATTCACACATGCACATGGATGTTATATGCACTTGTCACATCAACTTATGTCTTTCAGGTCATTACCACTGTTGATTCCCCTTGTTGCCTGCAACAATAGTTTCCTGCAGCAGGAGAATCTAGACTCCATTTATCTTAAGACTTTTCTGGTTCTTTTGAAACTGTTGTCAAGATTTTGAATTTTTAAGGCTAATCTTCACAAATCGGTAGGCTAGTTCTACTCCACAGCAAGACCCTGCATATAAATGAATTTTATAATGTGTAAAATAATGTGAATTTCTGGATGAAAAAGAATGCAAAATAAGGGAAAGGCAATCACTTACTTATAGACGAAAGAAACATGCAATAGAAAACAGTTAATACAAGCTTTCAAGCTTTTTCTAATATGAGTACATACATTCACATGTGAATGTGCACACTCTTCCAGAAAAAGAAAAAGAGCTTGAGAGCAAGTGTTAACTCTTTTCTATTTAATGTTTCTGTGTGCCACATAACAATTCTCTATAGGTAAGTGATTACCTTTCTCTTAGTCTACAAATTTTAGAATGTGGTCTGTCTCACACAGTACATACTCCACCAATGTTGATTTCTCTACCTGTTCCAACCTGCAGTGCCATTTATGTTCAGTGATCCTGGTATTGCTGGATCATCTGGTCATTCCAACATAGATGTCTCTATGTGTACATGGCATGTGGTAAACTCCTGATATGGCAAGTGGGTCCCATTTGTCCTTATTGAATCTAAGACCTCTGAAATTCTTGGTTACCATGTTTGCACAATATATGGCCAATTCTATTTGTCACTCTGGGGATGTATGGCAGAAAATTCATGCCTGACATTTCTTTTACTGATATGTAACTTCACTGGGCATTAAGTTTTGTGAAGCTCCTTATATCCCTGATGGATTACCCATTGTACCTCATAACATTATGAGCATAATGATCACACCTCTTTTGTGGCTCAGTTGGTGACTTGGAAGTTCATGCTGGTATTGGTTTGTATCATTCCTTGTAACCAGCATATCAAGAAAGAGTAGCATTCTTGTATTTTTCTGTCTCCATAGAAAACTGGCACAAAGACTGTTCAGATGTGTTAGGTAGCCATCGAGACATTCTTCACCATGATTCAACATGTCAAAAGTGACGTACCTGCACTACACCATATGTTTACAAGGTATCAAATCCACTGTTTATCTTTCAAAATGCTTCATGAAGAAATTGGTAATACAGTTTCTTTCTGTACAATCAATCAACTATAGACCCGTTTTCACTCTGAGATAGTCGCTTGAAAAGACCGGTAATATGATAAAGATATCTACAGTCTGTTCATCAGTTTTCAGTGCGCATACAACAGCATCCACAGGAATAGCCTGTACAGTGCACTGTGTGTCTTCAGAATCCCTGAGAAGCTTGTAATAATGGTGCAAACATGTATTAATGGGTCAAGGGCAGCAGTGCATTTCTGAGGTGTCACTTCAGAAATGTTTGAAACTGAGACAGGTCTTAGACATGGGGATGTTCTCTCATGTGTTCTGTTCAGTGTCATCTTAGAGAGAGTAATAAGGAAATGTAGATAACAGGAATGGGCTGGCATACAGATGGATGGTAATTTTAATTGTTGTGCATATACAGTTCGTATAATACTACTAAGTGAATGAAATTATTAGTTGAAAGAAATGTACCAGAAAATGGACACCTACACACAGAAGTTTTGGTTAAAAGTGAATCAAGACAAAACAGAGTAAAAGCAATTAAGAAGAAGACAAGAGCATGGATAATTTCTTGATATAGGTGGCATGAGGCTCAATAGAGTTTGCCACTTCGGATACCTTGGATTTTGGTTTACCAGTAACTACAGCATAGAAGTGAATATCAAGGAAAGAATAGCAGTACAGATGAATTGCATGTATCACTCAGGGAGACACTCAGCTCAAAATCAATATCAGCAAACACTAAGATAAGAATCTGTAACACAAGGAAATGCCCAGCAGTCATGTATGGAAACATGGAACATGATAAAATGTGAGAAGGCAAAATAATTTATTATGTGAAAGAAGAGCAATGAGGAATATATGGGGACTGATATCAGGTAAAGGAGAATAGAGGAGGAGGAGGAAGACAAATAATGACAAAATCTACTTCTTGACACAATATCTAATAATCCTACAGAAGTTGAAGAGTAAAAGAATCTAATGGGCAGGCCATGCAGCCTGTATGCCAGCAGAAAGACAGATGAAGAAGGCACTTGAAAGGAAACTGAGCACCAGATGCCCCATAGGATGACCAAGACAGTGGTGGCTGGATAAGCTGGTGAAGGACTTTGCAGTCCTCGGGACTGCAGATATCTGGAAGAACTGAGCACAAAACAGAAAGGAATGGAGGCAGTTTGTGGAAGCAGTGCATGTTTTGCAGGGCATGTGATCATTGGCTATATACTTACACATGTATTTCCTTCTGGCAGCCTGTGTCTACTACATCACATGGCAGTGAGTTGTGAAGCAGTCATTTATGTCAGTCATGTTGTGCTCAGTGGTATGTTCTGCCACTGGGTGGTCAACTCTGCACTTGACCACAGTTGTCTTTCGTTTTGGGTGGGTAGTTGGTTCATGGTCATGTCAACATAAAAGGATATGCAAAAGTTACAACAGAGGTGGTATATGACATGACTGTTTTTACAGGTGGCACTATTTCTGACAGGGTGGGATATGACTGTGATAGGATTGGAATAGAATGTACCAGGTGCATGCGTAGGACAGTTCTTGTGTCTTGGTCTTTCGCAGAGATATGGTCTATGTGGAAAGAGGTTAGGAGTAGCTTATGATAATGATAGACCAGGATAATTTGTAGATTGTCTGGGCAGCAGAAACCCACAGTGGGAGAGTTAGGAAGGATTGTGGGTAGGACGTTCCTCATTTTTGGGAGCAGTGATTTGTAGCTAATACTCTGTGAAAGAATGTAGTTAAGTTGCTATGGTATGCGGTGATATTGGGCTATTGGGGTGGTACTTCTTACAAGTACTTAAGCGGGGCAGTTGTTGGATGAGGGGCATGTGGGAGTATGTCAGGAAAGATCAGTTTATGGAATAGATTTGGAGGCTGTAGTGACTCTCTGTGAAGGTCTGGTGACAAGACTGTTTATCACTGCAGATGCACAGACCATGCAAGGCCAGACTATGAAAGGGCCATCTTATTGTAAGAGGGATGTACTGTCAATGATGGGTGGTGTAGCCCTTCAGTGGCTTTCACTAAGTGTTCCTGTTAACAAGTAAACATAACCGTGTGGCATTTAGACTAGTCATAGGAGGTTTAAAGAAACTGGTGGTCATATTACTCTAGTCATCACAAAGAGTAAGAGGAGGAAAGGAGAAAAAATATTGCTCATAGAATATATATGGCAAAATTAAAGTAGTGGGATACTGAACTGATCAGTACATTCTGTTTGATGTTTATAACAAAAGGCACTGGATATTTTCACAGCTAGTACTTGGGGGTAGGAACCAGATGTCAAGAGTTCTGAAGGAGCCTCTTAAGTGGAGCATATAGTGCTCAGCAGCATGTTCTGCTGCTGGGTGGTGTTGGTCATAATTTTGTGGTGACCATTCAGGCTGAAAGCTGGTTCATAGCCTGCAGCAATAAATACGAATATAAAACACTGAAAAGCTTATTCATACCCTCTTTAACTCAAAAAACAGTGCATCACCATACAAACTAATACAGTTGGTCCACAGCAAACACTAGTATCATTAAATTTTAAACAAGCAAAGATTACCTCCTAGCCATACGCTACATACACTAAATTAAACATTGTTTTTATAATTTCTGGATAACAATTTAAAATGCAGTCAATGCAAAGATAAACTAACCAAGATTGCAGTTCACCATGTTTTAGTCTTAGAGATACCTCTCATTGAACGTATTCACAGCTGCAAATATGGACCACCATCAGCTTTAGAATGGAATGACGACAATGAAATTTTGTGCCAGACCGCATCTCAAATCCAAATTTCCTGCTTATCGCAAGTGGCCGTATTACCATTTGGCTATCCATGCATGACTCATAGCCAGACCCCAACTTCCATATGTCATCATCCATGAATCTCCAACCTGTACTCGTATATCCAATATGTATATTCCCATACAGGTGAGACATTTTATTTGAAAGTCACTTGCCCTGTCGTGGTGGATAAATATGATATTGCTGTGCTTTTGTTATTCTGAATTACAATACAAAGATCCTTTGGACATGTGTACATGACCAAAGGAACCTGGCATCATAATTTGGAATAACACTGCACTGCAATATTGTATTTATCTGCCACAACTGGGCAGACAACTTTCAAGTAAAATGTCTCATCTGTACCGGAATATATACATGGTGTCCCATTTATCTTGACCACGCTAAATAACTTTTTGTCCAGATGCAAATTACAAAATGTTTCAAGCAAATGTTCTTTAGCTGTCAGGGGGACATCAGTCAGCATGATTGCCTTCATTGTAGCTTTGTTTTTTTTATGAAGATATGAACAGTGGTATGACTTTTTTAAATGGTGCCTTGTATTTTTTATTCAGTAATTCTTTTCCTCTCCTAAAGACCTATTCAAAATTGTATCACAGTGTACCATTCACTGAAATACAACATTATTAATTACATAACACAACACTGACTTTGAGCCTGGGATCACAAACACGTCCACTTGCTGGAGTTGTCAGAAAACAAATGAAAACCAAGTAAAAACATAACACAAAATTGACTTTGTCTCTCCTGTACCAATTGCCCAGGAGCAGAACATTCAAAGGTGCTCAAAGTGATGATTCTGGATACTGATACTCTGGTGCACTCATTGAGTGAAAGAATTATTTACTGCTTCCAGTGTTGCCTGCAGAAGAGAATTACAAGCAAGCACGATACGTTCCTGCATGCCCTCTGGAGCTGGAATATTGTGATAGACAACGTCTTTAATGCATTCCCATGGAACTGATGAAGTAAGGGCCAATAATTGTAGTGTCAGATGTTAACTGTCCATAGACGCTGATGTTCCACCTGTCTAAGCCATCGTGGGCTGTCACTGGACCAATAATGCATGTTCCTTGTATTTTCCTGACCTTTGTTTGTGAAGGAACATTGATCAGTAAATAGAACATTGAAGAAGAAGTTCTGGTTGGCAAGAATTTGCCACTGTGCACACTCACAGAACTGTACACGATTCTGGAAATCACTCCCATGCAATTCTTGATGCAGGTGTACATGGTAAGGATGGAACTGGTGATGTGTAAGAATATGATGTACAGTGGTTTTAGGAATGCTAATCTCATGTCCAGGTTGTCATGTGCTCACATGTGGATTCATAGCAATGGAAGTAAGAACAGTAACTTTGGTAGCTTCGTCTGTGCGAGTGCTACATTGATTGCATTGTCATGGGTTGAAACTTCCTGTTTCCTGAAGCATCACAACAATATGAAAAAACATCCATTGGGAAGGTGGGTTCTTGTCAGGATATCACTCCCTGTACAGTTTTGCTGCCTGCGTAGCATTTCGCCTACCTTCAACAACAACAACAACAACAACAACAACAATAATAAAAGAAATGTTATGTTGATGCAGTTTTTAGGAAGGACAGCCTTCACTGTATGCCTACTCTACACAACAGTACTTAAAAGGACTAAACTACTGTACTAAATATACCCATACATAAGAAAACAGTATTGCAGTTACTGTTCTGCTAACTTACATTCCGCATAGATGAGTAGCATTTCTACCTTCTCTTCATTTGTGTGCATTCTACTCACACAACTCTTCAACTGACGATGGTTGATGGAATGACGGGTGTGCACTCTACTTATGTTTACATTTGACCTCTGTCAACGTCAGCACATGGATGTGTTCCATTACCCTGAGTACCTGCACTAAGCACTGGGAGTGTCAACATCAATGTTGTGTTATGTAATTAATAATGTTGTGTTTCAGTGAATGGTACACTGTGATACATTTTTGAATAGGTCTTTAGGAGACAAAATGAATTACTGAATAAAAAATACAGCGTGCCATTTAAAAAGGCCATACCACTGTTCATATCTTTGTAAAAAACAAAGCTTCAACAAAGGCAATCATGCTGATTGATATCCCCCTGACAGCTAAAGAATATTTTCTTGAAACATTATTGTAATTTGCATCTGGACAAACAGTTATTTAGGGTGGTCAAGATAAATGGGTCACTCTGTATAATGGATGTACGAGTACAGGTTAGAGACACATGGTTGATGCCACATGGGAGTTTGGGTCTGGCCATGAGTCCTGCATGGATAGCCAAATGGTAAGGTGACCACTCACGATAAGTTGGAAGTATTGGTTCGATTCCCAGTGTGGCAAAAATTTTCATTGTCATCATTCCATTGTACAGCTGATGGTTGTCCAAATTCACAATTGTCAATACATTTAATGTGTTTCATGATGGCTGTAGTCACAGCAGTGCCTGTTCCTTTGGACATGCTTGCATGTGCAAAGGAACTTTGCAATTCAGAATAAGACAGACACTGCAGTCTAATACCTCTCATTGTGTTGAGCTAAAGAATTGTGTGTCTGCTTATTTCATATATTTGCTCTCCCTGTTGTCATATGAAATTATCTTCTACAGCAGTGACACTATAATAAGTAAATTATCTATTCAGTAGAGTCAAGCAGAAAAAATGTTGTAAAATAGATAGCTGAACAACTAGCCTAAGTTTTGTTACGGCTCTCAGCATTCTTACACTCACTTTCCAGTGAATTTACTCCTTAATTTTGTTGTTGTTGATAGTAAAAAGCAGTTTCAAATGAACTGTGATATGCAAAATTGTAATACCAAACACAAATGTGTTTTTCATGTAGACTTCCTACATGTATAGGGTTCTAAGTGGAGTTATGTACTCTAGGGCAAAGATACTAAACAAGCTCCAGCTAGCGTAAAACAAGGCAATTGGTAATTCCCAGAAATATAATGTTGGAATGGGGGCAGGGAAGGGAATAGGTGGGTGGAGGGCAGGGTCTAGCAAAGGTTGAGGCCAGACAGGTCATGGGCACAAAGGATATATTGTAGGGAGGGTTACCACCCACAAAATTAAGAAAGGCTGGTGTTGGTAGGAAGAATCCAGATGACACAGGCTATGATCAGTCATTAAAGTAAAACTTATCATGTTGGGTGATGTGTTCTGCAGCTGCATGGCCCAGCTGTCTCTTGGTCACAGTTTGGCGGTGCCCATTCATGCTGTTAGACAGCTTGTTAGTTGTCACACCCATGCAGAAATTGGAAAAAAATCAGCACAGAGTAATGTATCTAAGTGGGAAACAGCTTATTTGACATTTTGAAATATTTGAATACCTCACACATATACATACCTAGAAAATATGCAAAACTTGAGAAATAAGCGAAGGGAAAAAATTAGTTATTAACAGACGTTGAAGTCATAACAGATGGAATAATTCCAACTTGCTATATCACAACACTCCCATATTGTGTGATATAGACAGATAGCTGATTGTATAATCCATTGTACAACAATTAGCTACAAATTTCTTAAAATACATTGGAAATCAGTTATCAGATTTTTCATATAATCTCAATTTTCAATAATAAACGTCAAATTGTAAAGGGGCTGGGGCTGGTCATTGCCCTTCGTACTTAAATATACCAATTTGTTTCACATTAAACAATAGAAACTCCAGGCAAGTATATCAACAGTGTAGGAAAATACAGGCTGCTATTTACTGTAAAGCAGAGCAGACACATTAAGTTGCAGACAGGCACAATTAAAAGACAATTGTGTGTTTGAATGGTGTATATCTCTCTTTTACTGATGAAGGCTGTGGCCAAAAGCTTTATGTGTCTTCTAATTGTGCCTGTCTTCAACTTGACATGTGTTCTTTACTGTAAGTAGCAATCTGTCTTTTCCTACATTGTTAATTTTTTACATTACTTTTATGTAGGTATAGACAATAAATTTCTTGGATAAGAACAAAATTTTACAAATGGATAATACTAGCACTTTTTTTTACATCTGTCACTCATGATACATCTTGACTGCAATACATCTTCTTTCACTAGTACCTCTAATCTTAGCATTCAAATGTCCATGCTATGGTTCATTTCCAGGTGCTCCTAACTGTCTCCATGACTCCACACATGCTCAGGAATTGATTACAAGAAAAGTATATGAAAAAGTATCAAAGTTGTGATGTTTAAAGGCTTTCAATTATTGGTAATCTCTGTTGCAGTTTCCGTGATATGCTGGTTCCAGGTTCATGAGTTAGCGGCCCATACACCCTAGCTCAATGGGAGGGCTGCTCCCTTGACTATAGTCAAGCTCACAGGAGTTTTCAGTTGGGCTTCTCTCCCTTAACCTTTGAGGGTCCTCCCTTTCTGCAAGGCAGCATCTACTAGTTTTGGTCTGCCCCTGGTATTTTATTTCATTCATGAGTTAGCGGCCCATACACCCTAGCTCAATGGGAGGGCTGCTCTCTTGACTATAGTCAAGCTCACAGGAGTTTTCAGTTGGGCTTCTCTCCCTTAACCTTTGAGGGTCCTCCCTTTCTGCAAGGCAGCATCTACTAGTTTTGGTCTGCCCCTGGTATTTTATTTCATTGGAACCCATCATATCTCATGAGCATTTCCCTATTCACCACCTGTGGAGGTGCCTGGTGGAGGATCAGTAACCCCTCACGGAAACAACATTTTGAGAACATTCTGAAGAATGAAAATACATATGACAATGGAACTCAACTGAATGTGGATGGGGAAAGACTCCCACAAGATATGTCAGTTAACATATAGAACCGCCATCTGAAGAAGAAATTGTTAAAGCAGCACAACAAATAAAAAATGGAAAGCTCCGAGCCTTGACAACATCAGTCCAGAGTTACTCAAAGTGGATCCCTCTATAACAGCAGAATTTTACATCCACTCCTTGTAAGATGACTACGGTTAATGAAGTAAAGGATCCATGCAGTGGACACCAAATGAAAAAGCTACTCCTTATGTTTCTGATCTAGACTGCCATAAAAATGCGAAGGAACTGTTAATCAGAACTCAGGGAGAAGTTGTAGTCTTATTCACAATCGATTTATTGATCTTAAACAAGACAAAACAACAAAATTATTAAAGAAACATCATACAAAAATATTTATTTAGCAAAAGCCTTACTAAAATGGGATCTATGGTGGACAAAGTGATCTGCTGGGGATCGACACACGACACTAACCAGAACACTGCTCGCTCTATCTCACTTCATACAGGTGAATCCAGGTTATGGCATCAAACTATGCCACCACCAAGCGTCTTTATTCTACCATACAAAAAAAAGGAAAACTATGGTTCGAAAGAACAGGGTGCTGAGAAATAGATATTATAGCCCTAGCCCTACTTCGCAGCAGTGAATACTTTACCATCCTACTGGTCAAGGCGGCACACTACGATGCATTCGGCGACCAAAGTCATGGACGGCGGCAATCTGTTATAAAATGCGCATTCCCGAGAAATGCAAGTAAGCGGTCTCGCGTTCATTTAATTCAGAATGCAGGTACTTCCCTAAGAGCCTCTGAAACCCCAACAGATTCCAGTGTGCAGGTGGACCCGTTTGCTGGTCTGCCAAACCAATTTGACTCCATTCCACGACTGTGCATGTCGGAATACATCAAATGTTTACACAGCCGACTCAAGACAAATAAGTACACCCACGTATCACTCGTTGTGACTGTGATGATATAAGCAGTACCTCTGATGGTTCAGAAGGTGACTAGCACAGGCTCTAAGTCGCACCCTAGCAAAGGACACAAGTCTCACCGTTTAGGTAGAGACCTGCAGTTCTTTACTAGCAAAGTGCCAGTACAAGAGACTTGTACAAGAGTCCATCTCCCTTTCTCTGTGTTGCCTCCTCAGCTCAGTTCCAAAAGCACATTTCTCGTTTTTGACTTTCCCCAATTTCACACAAGCCAATCACGAGCTGGAGCCTGGCATTCTAAGCTCAGAGAATGGTCTTTGCACTGCAAACCGATTTGACCAATTGGAGACTTTAAAGTTAATTGGCAGAGAACAGAAAAAAATTCAGCTTTGCAGCCTCTTTCCCACATGTTTGTTGTGTCTTTTGCTAACACAATACAGGGTGGAAGCACAGCCCTCCATAAACAGCTTGTTATCTCCCCTGTTGCATCAATTTCAAAGTTTGCAAAGAATGACCATAAACTTGCATTGACAAAAGATGTTTTCTAACAGAGTCTGCACGTCTGGGCGCCAGTTTTCCTGTCCCATGGACATTTGCAGAATGTTTACATTTCTTTTGGCAGCTTGCTCACTAACAAGGCCTACAATGTGCTGTCAGCGACTTTTCGGCGTTAGGCCGTATACCTGGACATCTGCCCCTGTCCGTGGTGCCAAGCTTAATGTGTTTCTGCACAATACGACTATGGCATGGGGCCATCTGGAAATGTCTCTTCATCGTTCTCCAGAAAAAACGTGCTTTGTTACCCCACCAATGCTGTGCTTTTACTGCAGTCGTTTAAATCGGCACCCTGTTCCTTTGAATGCAGGTAAAACTTACCGTATTTCTTTCCCTAGAGCATGCAAACAAGACCATAAACTGCTGCCCACCATTTTATCACAATGTATGAAGTCAAATCGCCATAGATCGTATTCCCTGCTCCGAATCAGAAGTGAGAGTGCCCTGCAATCTCTCATCCTGACAGCCACTCCATATGGATTAATGAAAAAGTACTGAATGATTGGAACAGAAGCATGCTCATCAAGCTTCCCAACAACGGAGACCTATCGGTTTGTGATAATAGGAGAGGCATCACCCTGCAGTCAATCCCAAGCAAGATCGTCTTGTAAATAATCCTAAATAGGATAAAATCATATGTAGACAAGAAAATAAGAAGAGAACAAACAGTATTTAGGGAAGATCACACTTGCATTGACCAGATAAACACCTTGAGAATAATAGCTGAACATTCATATTAGAATCAACCACCGCTTTACGTGCTGTTTGTAGACTTTGAAAAGGCCTTCGACAGTATGATTAGAACAAAAATATGGAACTCTCTGCAAACTTTTGAAATTCCCATGAAAATAATTGCTCTTGTCAAGTGCATGTATGAAAACTACGTGTTTCAGATTCAACAT